>NC_091464.1:87822804-88075304 GCF_027789765.1 Dendropsophus ebraccatus | reverse complement strand
GATGGATAGGGGATGGATAGGGGATGGATAGGGGATGGATAGGGGATGGATAGGGGATGGATAGGGGATGGATAGGGGATGGATAGGGGATGGATAGGGGATGGATAGGGGATGGATAGGGGATGGATAGGGGATGGATAGGGGATGGATAGGGGATGGATAGGGGATGGATAGGGGATGGATGGATAGATAGTGATGAGCACATATGGGGCCCATACCTAGTGTAGACAGAGGCGGGCGCTAAATATCTTGCTTTATAAATAAATAAATAACTATAAATATAAATATAATAATCATAATCACCATGATAATCAAAGTGCTCTGGAATCAAGGGTGCTTTATAAATTAAAAAAATAATGATAAAAAAATAATAATAATAATAATAATAATAATAATAATAATAGTGTAACTTTGATCTGTCATGCCTCTGTACATACATCGATCCGTTCACAGGGTAGGGAAACGGAGGGGGTACCCACTTTAATGACTTTTATAGCGACCTGAGAGTGAACATCTGTTGACCAGGTGGCAGAAAAAGCAATTCTGTAAGAGCAAATATGGCTGCCGTTGGATATAAGAAAAAAGTTGCAGATACAGCTTACCAGCTGTCACCTTTGGGTTTGTTTAGGCAACAGCTTTCACTTCTGATTTTGCTGTGTACATGCATGCTCACCAGAGCCGAGCGTGCATATACTTTCAATTGGAGAAGAGCATAAAGCTGCGGTCAGACACCTCGGGCAGTGGCTTATGCTTGGGAGAACAAAAGGATCTGGTGTTGCCCAATATTATGGTTAAACGGGTTTAGCCTTCTCTTCTGTATTCTAGAAAGCATACAAGGAAAGACTAGAGACAAACACTGAGCTTTGACTCTCCGTCTTACATATAAAGGCTCCCGAGCTGCCATTGTTGTAGGATGAGGGAGAGCGTGATTCTGTTTTATGGCCGTAGTTGATGAGCCTGTAAACCTGCTGCGTTAACTTAATGCGGCGACTTATTGTGGCGTGTCATCTGTAGCTGAGCTGAATTTGTTACATAACAATTTAGGATTATTGTTTGTGCTACAGGATCGCTCTATGTTGAATGAATAATGTCGCTCTGCTACAACTGCACCGACTCATCCCGCTCGGCTCCATCTGACACATTCAGTTTCGCTACTTCTAACAAATTTAGCACTGCTGCATCTGAAAAACTCAGAATTGCCCTCCACGTCCAACTGTTCCTGCGTCTGATAAAGGCTATGTTCACACAACGTCCAAAAAAGTAAAACGGTGTCCGCTTTTTGTGTTTAAAAAGACCTCCGTTAGTGACTCATAAAATGAATTGAAGTCTATGGAGTGAGGGACGTCTTTTTCATACCTTGTATTGAATGACGGACGTCTTTTGAGGAGGACTCATTCAATACAAGGTGTGAAAAAGACGTCCGTTATTCCATAGACTTCAATGCATTTTAGTCAAGCCAATTAAAATGATGCAATAACGGACGTCTTTTTTGGACGTTGTGTGAACATGGTCAGATGTAGTAGGGCACAGTTTGGCTAACTCCACTCTGCTACATATGGAAAGTGGAGTTGTCCTTGCACCAGATGTCAGATACATTGAATATCGGTGGCGGATAGATGTGTGCTGGTTACTAGGGCCTGGTGTGGATGTAGATCGCCGAATGTGTCACACATAGAATTCAGGACAGGCAAGGAAAAGTGAGAAGCGAGTGACTGTCTCATAGATTTCTTACTTTCCAGAGATCTTATAGGGGTTACATATATTACTAGGCTTATTATACCCATACCTGACACTAATATAACTTATTTTCTGTGCTGGTACATAGTGTACATGGGTTCTCATATTGTATACTAGACAACTATAGTAACCCTTACATACTCCTATTGCAGTATACAGTATGTATTATAATCCTCACTGTTCATACCCACATCTTCAGTACAGTATGTATTATAATCCCCACTGTTTATACCCACACCTGCAGTATATGTATTATAGTGGCCACTCTTCATACCTAATCCTGCAGTACAGTATGTATTATAATCCCCACTGTTTATACCCACACCTGCAGTATATGTATTATAGTGGCCACTCTTCATACCTAATCCTGCAGTACAGTATGTATTATAGTGGCCACTCTTCATACCTAATCCTGCAGTACAGTATGTATTATAGTCCCCACTGTTTATACCCACACCGGCAGTATATGTATTATAGCGGCCACTCTTCATTCCCACTCTTGCAGTACAGAATGTATTGAAACCATGACTATTTTTACCCACACCTGAGTATATATATTATAGTCACCACTCTAAACCTATTCCTGCAGTATAGTATGTATTAAAGTCCTTATTGTTCATATCTGCTCCTGCAGTGTATGTATTATAATCGTCATTGTTTAGACCTACTCCTGCTGTATATGTATTATAATCGCCACTTATCATGGATATCCCTGCAGTATATATATAATAGTCACCACTCTTCATATCCATTCCTGCAGTACAGTATGTTTTGTAGTCATCACTTTTCATACCCATTCCTGCAGTATACCTTGTATCATATCATACCTTGTATTATAGTCACCACTGTCCATACCCACCCCAGCAGTATATGTATTATATTCCCCACTGTTCATAAACATTTCAGCAGTATATGTAGTCACCACTGTTCATACCCAGTCCTTAAGTACAGTATATTTTATAGTCCGCACTGTTTACACCCTCTCCTGTAGTATGTGTATTATAGTCCCCACTGTTTATAGGATGGTTCAGGGTAGACTTTCTGCAAGAAAAAAAAAAAAAAAACATGGTACATGCCTGTATGTTATTGTTAAAACACTCCATCCTATGTCTCCTCAGCTACTATAAAACTACGATATAACTCTCAATATGTACTGACAAAGTAAACAAAAGAAATTTCAGCTCATTGCTTTATTATAGAACCTATGATATTGTTTCTGTCCCATAAACCCTTTAGCAATCACTTCATCCATACGGAACAATGAACATGGCTGATGTGGAATGTATATGGCTTGTGATCCATATTATATATATATATATATATATATATATATATATATATATATATATATATATATAATTTTTTTTATTATTATTATATATTATTATTATTTTTTTAACCTTCTGTTCTTCCTTTCACCAAATAAAGGTGTATAGCACAAAGTCTAAAGATATTCACATAGATTTCTGGACATTTGCTATAAGCAGATACTGACCCCCAAGGCTATCTCTGGTTTCAGCGACTATAATGTGTGGTGTGACCTGTGGGCAGGGTTATCACCCATACAAGTCCCCAGCTAGATATAACTGAGCTGCTATCATGTGTTAGGAGGGAAGCTGTGGAAGTGGGAAGAGGGCATACAGATTCAGTACAGGACTTTCTATGGGTGTTGAGTACTCTAGGCAAGTGACATCACAAACAAGTAAAATGTAATTTTTATACCGCACCAAAGGTTCATAAGTAAGAATGAAGCCTGCAATGGAAAATCATTCTGTCAATATAGATGTTATGCATTCAGTAATAAGCACTTCCATCATTTCTATTATGTTGAATTATGATGTGTTAATACTGCGGTTTCTGCATGTAAATTGTGGGGGATGTTTAATTCAACATTCCTTAAGTCAAAGAGATGAATATACAGTACGGAATATTCAACGTTCTGGATTATCAGATGGCCGTGGAAAAGTAATAAAATTCACTGAGAATATTGAATCTTCAGGATGAATAATAAGATAATAAATAATCTAATACAATCCAATAATAAAACTAAATATAATATAAGGTTGTAATGGTCTTAGTTTTCTGCTTTTGGATGTAAATTATATTAGGTTATACTAGTATACTATATAAATACTTACAGTTTATATTTGTTTTGCTTATAAAATTCTAATAAATAAAGAAGGCAAAAAAAAGCCCACATAGTATAATGGTTTTATATTCCCAATAAAGTAAAGACTGGAGTTACTTGTTGTGTGACCACTGAGTGGCGCTGTTCTCTATGCGTGTTCTCACAGAAGAAAGCATGATTCTACAATTAGCTGCTGCTCACTAACACTAATGAAGGATCAATAAGCTCACATAGAGGTGATCATTTCTGGATTACACAGGCAAAGCTGATATTTCACAACACAAAAGAAACAAACAATAGGAGAGATCCTTGAAGGAGAACCAAACCTGGAAAGTTAAGAAGAGTTATCATATACGTATATAGGGGGAGATTTATCAAACATGGTGTAAAGTTAAACTGGCTCAGTTGTCCCCGGCAACCAATCAGATTCCACCTTTTGGTGGAATCTGATTGGTTGCTAGGGACAACTGAGCCTATATATATATATATATATATATATATATATATATATATATATATATATATATATATATAATGTTGGCAGTGGTGATCAACGTTTTTGGTTTGATATTAATTTTACAGTTCCAAGAACCCATCAAAATTTTGTTGTATCAGGGGTTTCCTTACCTGCAGCGCCACCACAGGGGGAACAAAGCATTACACAATGTGCACTGAAATTATTGGCATGTCAATGTGATGCACTGATCCACCATATTACCAGATCCTCTTAACAGTTGTTGTTATAGCTATTCTACAATGGCCATCCCTATTCTATTACACCTATAGGCCCATAGTTGTAGAGGAAAAGCATTTTGTAGCATTTGGTTAGAAGCAGAGCTGGAAGGATGGAGGGTGAAAAGGGTGGAGAGAGTATGGGAGAGTGCTCCCTTTATGAAATGTTTTGGCCCCCAGTAGTCATATCTGTAGCTGTAATAAATACAATATATACATTACACCATGAAACCACCAACGATCAGGCTGCTCCGCTAACCTGGTACTCACCCTTTCCCTTAACTCCCATAGACTTTGATGTGCGGTCACTTCTGCACTGAAATCTATGGAAACATGGTAAATGGGAGTATATGAAAGGTAAGGACCCAGAGATGTAAGATGGGAATACCCCTTTAAATATATTTTTTAAAGACTATTGTTGGCTTAATAAATGTAAAAAAAAAAAAAAAAAGATTTCCTCTCTTTTAGTCATAACCAGCCCATCCAGTAATCGAAATGCTAATTATTCTCGGTCTCATTACACGAGGCAGGCGTCCACCTCAGGGCTGTGGAATGAGGCCATTTTTATGAGTGTCTGGATCAGTTTGATCATAGAAATGATGATTTTCCTTTTGAAGGTGTAAGACCGGTGACCGGCAGATTGCACCTCCCCGGCTATTGCGAAACGACGTTTCCCAGCATGCTAGGAGCAGTCACTTTATAGGAACTGGAAAGCCGCGGGTTGCAGACCACAAGTGTAGGAACCATAGTCACTTGAATGAGTTTGCTTTGCACCCTGTGGATGACTGTCTGTACTGTCCCCAGGATGTCTTCCTTGGTTTGACAATGGTGTCTTGTTCCTGGTTCTTTTCACTGTCTTCTCTATAAACCAGTTGTTTGGTGATAAACCAATTCCATTCTTCTTGGGGTAGTTTATGCTCCTATTAATTTTGCACCCCGCAAACACTTTGAAAACACATGAGCCCTTTAAGGTTCAAATATATGGGAGACTGGAGAGGGATAGCTGTGTAGCCAATCTTACGTGTATTGCTAGCTTCAGAAATATTGCTTATTTTTTGTTTTCTTCACTTTCCGCTTACACAATTGCTTCTTAAAGGGGTTATCCAGCACTACAAAAACAAGGCCATTTTTTTTCCCCACAGACAGCACCGCTCTTGTCTCCAGTTTAGGTATGGTTTGCGATTAATCTCCATTCACTTCAATGGAACTGAATTACAAAACCTGCACCCAACCTGGAGACGTGGAGTAGTGTTGTCTCTGGAAGAAAGTGGCCATGTTTTTGTAGCACTGAATACCCCCTTTAAATTCCTTCTATATGCATTGGTGTAGGAAGAGGTGTAAACCCGGACACTCGGTATCTGATTACCGGCGTCTGATGGAGTATGATCTTTAGAGTCTTTAGAGCTCCAACCAACTTCTTCAGCCACCGGTAACCAAATGCTGCATGACTGAGGTTCTCTCATCTCCGGTTATGATACCAGACTGTGCAACTCTTCAGATCTAAGGGAATGTATTATTTGGAAACACATTGTCTTATTAGATAGACTTTAACATGTTATCACAAGAACTGACGCTGTAAAAAAATTAAAGGATATGTCTCTTGAAGACATCTGGCATCTGTGGATCTACAGTATCTTTTTTTTTTTTTTTTTTTTTGCATTTCTGACCATGTGAAGCTACTACAGACCAGACCTTTTCCCTATAGCGACCAATGTTTACATTACATGGTGGCCACTAGAGACGAGCGAACCGGGTTCGTATGAACCTGAATCATCGGCATTTGAATCCCGCTGCCTTCCCATTCCGTGGGGAAGATGGAGACAGCCCGAGTACCGCCTGGGAAAACAGGGATACAGCCTATGACTTAGGCTATGTTCACACAATATTTTTTCAGGTCCGTTTAAAATGACGTACGTCATTTTTGAGGCTAAAATAACAGACGTCATTTAACAGCCTGGCCTCCCCCTGGCTGCTGGTACATTATCTTAGTTTGGGGTTTCTAATTGGCCTTTGGGTGTGACTTAATTGAAAAGTCCATTGAATTTAATAGTAAAAACGGAGAAAGAACGGTGACAAAAGAAAAACGGAGTGTGAACAACTAATAAAAACGTCCGCTGTTTGTAAAAGACGTCCGAAATTAATGATCATGTTGATTATTTTAACGTCCGTGGTAAAAACGTCCATTATTCAATACATTGTGTGCATTGGACGTCTGTCTTTCTATTGGCTTCAATGCATTGCCATTGCAGTCAGTAAAATCGCGGAGAAAACTGACTTTTTAAAAAAATATCGTCAGCGGCTGCTTTTTCTCTATTTTTGCCATTGTGTGAACATAGCCTTAAGCTGGGTTCACACTACGTATATTTCAGTCAGTATTGTGGTCCTCATATTGCAACCAAAACCAGGAGTGGATTGAAAACACAGAAAGGATCTGTTCACACAATGTTGAAATTGAGTGAATGGCCGCCATTTAATGGCAAATATTTGCTGTTATTTTAAAACAACGGCTGTTATATTGAAATAATGGCCGTTATTTACTATTATATGGCGGCCATCCACTCAATTTCAACATTGTGTGAACAGATCCTTTCTGTGTTTTTAATCCACTCCTGGTTTTGGTTGCAATATGAGGACCACAATACTGACTGAAATATACGTAGTGTGAACCCAGCCTAATTAGGCTGTATTCCTGTTTTCCAGGCAGGACTCGGGCTGTCTCCACCTACCCCAAGGAACGGGAAGACAGCTGGATTCAAATGTTGATGGATTGGGTTCATACAAACCCGGTCAGCTCATCTCTATTGGCCACGTTAACTTATAGATGGGGGTCTTCTTTGGCTTTATGAGATAAACTTTTTCATTTTTTAAAACTGAAACCCAAGTAGTCTTACTTTGATGGTAATATCTATGACATAGACAAGCAGCAGTTATCCTTGACATACTAACTCCCTATATTCATGGTTTCACCCTACGAAATTGGTGCAAAACTCGCAACCCTCCAGCTGTTGCAAAACTACAATTTCCATCATGACTGTACAGCCAAAGCTTCAGCTGTCCAGGCTTGGTGGAAATTGTAGTTTTGCAACAGCTAGAGCCCTACAGTATGCATACCTATAGGGGTGCACACTGCACCATACCTCTTAAGGATACTCATACTACCTTCATGCTGTACTTATATTATGTATAGCACAGTGTCTGGCCATAGCCTTCAGGGTGAATTATGGGAATAGGGGACACTTGGCTTGGTAACACTGAGAAATATTGCTCTACACCTTCCCATCTGGTCTCCAGTGTCCTAGCAGGAGCGCAGTGCATTACACCCCATAGATAATATGTGCGCAGCTCTGCAGCATTTTTGTTCTCCTGCATCATTTTAATAGTCATCCAGACATTTATGTAACTTTACGTCTGATTTTTTTTTTTAGCCAATGTAATTTTCTCTCCCTTAGAAACATGTGTATAAACGCGAAGCGGGCCAGCGCTAATATGCAATAATATGAATTATTTATAGCTAGATGATAGCTAGACATGAGTTAACTTGCATATTTTCTTTTTTACTAATTCACTCATTTTAATTATTGACCTAATACTTTTACATTTTTCCAACCACATTTTCTCTCCTCTTTGATCCGTGGAGCCAATTACAATGGAGGCAGAACATGAAATCTCTCTTGTCACTTCTATTTTCCTGCTATGTTAGAGACTTCTAGATACACGCAGCATGTACTGCACACATTTCCCCCATGTGTGACTTAGGGGAGCTAATAACCACATTCACAAAGTCTTCCAAACATTACCAAATTTCCTGCGTGACCTTCTTATACTGTGTGAGTGAGTAGTCACACATATTGTGTACAGAGTGTCATTATTTTCTAATGGGAGAATAACATGTCTCGTGTTGTTACTTTGCATGCGACTATTGGACAACCAACCAACCATGTGTTACCCCTCATACCGCTCTCCAAGATGCTGAAGGGAGGGATCCATTAAGGTTGTGGATGACAGCGTGTCCAATATACATTTATTATGTACTGTTGTGTCAGTGACAGTATTTATATGGTACATTTAAAGGAGTAGTTCAGCAAAGAAAAAATAAAGAAATATATATATATATATATATATATATATATATATATATATATATATATATATATGTGTGTTCTTTCAAATCAGCTGGTCCCAGAAAGTGTCATGAATTTATCATTTACTTTTGTTAAAAAATATCGAGTCTTCCAGTACTTATCAGCTGCTGTATGTCCTGCAGGAAGTGGTGTATTCTTTCCATTCTGACACAGTGTCCAGGGCGGTTGAAAATCCCCATAGAAAACCTTTCCTGCTTTCCAGACTGGAAAGAATACACCACTTCCTGCAGGACGTATAGCAGCTGATAATTACTGGAAGACTAGAGATTTTTTTTTTTTTTTTTTTTTTTAAATAGAAGTAAATTTCAAATCTTTAGCACTAGTCTGGCACCATTGACTTTTCTAGCCCATCTAGCACTAGTCTGTCTCATTGTGTTTATGGCATAGTGTCCAGAATTTCACCTGAAAAAATGGTGCAGCATGCTGGGATATTTCCTCCAGTCTTTTAGGCAGAAGCTATGGCGGAGACTCCAGTGCAGATGTGAGCGCATCCTAATACCCCTAGGATAGGCCATAAATGTCAGATCAATGGGTCTCAACTCTTTGAAGCCCCAACAATCAACTTATTAAAAGTGACTCTTGTGGGGCCTTTTCACAGCTTACACAGCTCCATACACTTCTTAGTGGCTGTCCCTGGTATTGCAGCTTGTCCTCTTCAAATCATGGAATGGGCTGCCCTATCAGATACAGACACTACCAAGTGTTCCTGTTAAGAAATAGTGATTATACAGTGCTCCAGTCAGGGGTGCTGGGAATGAGATGCTGGACCAGAAATGTGTCCCATGATGTAGCATCACAGAGCTCATGATAGTGGGCGCTACATCTGTACTATTGTCTTATGGTGTTCTAGAAATGGAACAAACATTGTCACTACACTGCATTTGGTCCATTGAAAACGGTAGTCCTGGTGATGGTATGCTGCTGTATACATCGGCATACTTTTTTTTTTATTGGTATATACCCCAAATGTAGACCACTTTAGGGCCGGGTTCACACTACGTAAAACACCGGGTCACAGAACTGCCGGTGTTGCTGAAGATCATCGCAGTACCGACCGGATGATCCTCATTTCTGATTAATTGGCATGCGGGCGCATCAGTGTGCACCCGCATCCGAATTCACCGTTGCACAGAATGGACAGTGTGGCTGGAGCCGCACGCTCCATTGTTTGAGCTGACATGTCTTGTGTGGCAGCTATTCAATGAATAGCGGCCGCAGAAAACTGACATGTCAGTTTTTCACGCGGCCGGTGGGAATTTTGGCTGGAGCGTATACTATGAAGGAGATTTATCAAACATGATGTAAAGTGAAACTGGCTCAGTTGCCCCTAGCAACCAATCAGATTCCACCTTTCATTCCTCACAGACTCATTGGAAAATGAAAGGTGGAATCTGATTGGTTGCTAGGGGCAACTGAGCAAGTATTAATTTATAGCATGTTTGATAAATCTCCTCCATTATGTGTATACGTTCCAGCCGGGATTCCCTTCATTGCAATACAACATCTGTTATGTGTAAATCACGGCTGTTGTTGCAATGTTCAACAACGGCCGTGATTTACACCGAATATACGTTGTGTGAACATAGCCTAGTAGTAGTGGGTACAGGGAATGCATATGTATGCAATTTCCTAACAATGTGTAGTCTAACCAGTATAAAAGTATTATATATTTAGTAATTTATTACCCATTACATGAGGAATTGTAAGCGTCTCTCTATTCCTCCCTCCATCCGTTCTGCTTTTCCTGACATAGCTGCGGCGTGCCTCTTGGAAGCCATTTCTCCACAATTATTGCAGATGCTGTTGGTTTTGTAAGATGAAAAGCCTCATTTACTCAATTAAGCTGCCAGAGCGGGTCAGTACTGAGCTGTAAGCGGCACAAGAATCTGTCTAATCCCGAAGACCATGGTTAGAAAACAAGCTCAGGAGAATGCCGGCCTCACATGTGTGAAATTACAGCAAATGCCCCAAAATTGGATTATATAAGTCAAAACGACATAAATGCTTCAAAAGACGTTTTGTTTTATTGGATGGCATTTAACTCGGCTCCCTTATGATGAAAACGGCTCTGTCTTGAGTTTCAGATACCATCTTGTGTTGCTGTGGTTTGGAGTTTAAATTAAATCATTCTTAAAGCTTTAAAAAAAGGGGAAAAAAATCCCTCTGAATTCTGCTTTGAATAACTTTGGATTCTGAACTCGCTTCTGGTTGTGAATATGGTTTTTACACGGCTTCAGGACTAGGAGTGTGTTTATATTGGTGCATACTGTATAGCTGACGTCCTCAAACCAGGGCTCTACAGCGGAGAGACATCAGGCATGCTGGGACTTGTAGTTTTGCAACAGCTGGAGAGCCGCATGTTGGGAGATACTATTGTAAAGTTATATTGTTAACTTGTGATGTACATAACCAGATTGGAGAGTGTGCAAGTAAGAAAGCTTAGATAGATAGATATTAGATAGATAGATATTAGATAGATAGATATTAGATAGATAGATATTAGATAGATAGATATTAGATAGATAGATAGATAGGAGAGAGATAGATAGATAGATAGGAGAGAGATAGATAGATATTAGATAGGTAGGTAGGTAGATAGATGATTGGTAGATAGATGATTGGTAGATAGATGATTGGTAGATAGATGATTGGTAGATAGATGATTGGTAGATAGATGATTGGTAGATAGATGATTGGTAGATAGATGATTGGTAGATAGATGATTGGTAGATAGATGATTGGTAGATAGATGATTGGTAGATAGATGATTGGTAGATAGATGATTGGTAGATAGATGATTGGTAGATAGATGATTGGTAGATAGATGATTGGTAGATAGATGATTGGTAGATAGATGATTGGTAGATAGATGATTGGTAGATAGATGATCGGTAGATATTAGAGAGATAGATATTAGAGAGATAGATATTAGAGAGATAGATATTAGAGAGATAGATATTAGAGAGATAGATATTAGAGAGATAGATATTAGAGAGATAGATATTAGAGAGATAGATATTAGAGAGATAGATATTAGAGAGATAGATATTAGAGAGATAGATATTAGAGAGATAGATATTAGAGAGATAGATATTAGAGAGATAGATATTAGAGAGATAGGAGATAGGTAGATGATCGGTAGATAGATGATCGGCAGATAGATGATCGGCAGATAGATGATCGGTAGATAGATGATCGGCAGATAGATGATCGGCAGATAGATGATCGGCAGATAGATGATCGGTAGATAGATGATCGGTAGATAGATGATCGGTAGATAGATGATCGGTAGATAGATGATCGGTAGATAGATGATTGGTAGATAGGAGATAGATAGATAGGAGATAGATAGATAGATAGATAGATAGATAGATAGATAATAGATACAAATGAATTGTAGGCAGCACTGCTATAGCATTCACTGGTATGGTGGGTGCCAGCTGGAGAATCTTGACTAAAGATTAATGAAGTTAACCAAAATAAAGCCAACAGAACTCCTGAACAAAAAACGTGCAATTTCAAGTTGGTGAGTGTTGTTGGCTTTACTTTGGATAGATAGATAGATAGATAGATAGATAGATAGATAGATAGATGCAACATTTGATGTTTAGATGCATAGATTATACTCTGTAAATAAGCTTCTTGTACTGTGAAATCTGTAGCCATATATTAGAGGCGGGAGGTGCTGCAAAAATAAAAGATCAAAGGCTCCGCACATGGTATACAGCCACCCACCACACTCACATCTGTTCTCACAATTTCACATTCTCTACGTTTCTTTCTGGACAAGAAAATGACCCCCTCCCAGGACACTTACCATGATGTATAGACTGCACAATGGACAGTGGCTGTGCACATGTTCCCTCAGTAACAAGTGCCTGTGTGCTCTAATAGCAGCCATCACCCGAGCTCCCCTAACCATCCAGCTCCGTGCAGATCACCCCCCGCTTCTCGCCATGCAGACGTATTAATAAGTACACGGGACATTAGCTGCTATAAGATTTACTGTAGCTTAATTCAGTAAGTGTGAGCATTAGTCTCCTTCCAGAAATATGGAGGAGCAATTTATGTGATTTAACTTTATTGCTACAACAATATATTTCATTTTTATGTAATATTTTTTAATTAACTGAGTTACAAGACTTGAAATTTTTATGACCTAACAAATACATTTAATCAGTACACAGGGTGATGTGCTAACAGAGTGCCAATGCTGAAGTGGCTTGTCTGCCTGGGGTCCATTTGTAATATACTGACAATGCTTAAAGTGTTTTCTTTCTATCATGCATTAAATATTAAATATTGCATTTTATTACGCTGCAATTTACAGGGAGCAAGGATAGTGCGGGGGGGATAGGATCGGTTTCCACAAGTTTGTCTGGGTAGGAGGACTGCCTGTAACTTGAGTGATGCCACGTACTTTTGTTGCAGTTAAAGGTCATGTTCACATGGCTTATTGTACCGGCCGTTCTGTGACCCCGGCCGGTCTCTGCAGAGATCATCCCGGCCAGTACTGCAGTACCGGCTGGATGATCTTTATGGCCATAGAGTTCTGATGCGAGCTCATCGGCAGGCGCCCGCATCAGAACTTACCATAACGCACTGTGAAGGTGAAGCAAGTGGCTGCAGCCCCTTGCTCACAGTGTGCACTGACATGGTTTCCCACGGCCGCTATTCAATGAATAGCGGGCACAGAAAACTGACATGTCAGTTCTTTGCTGCGCCGCTTGGGATCCCAGACGGAGCGTATACTATGTGTATACGCTCCAGCCGGGATCCCATAGAAGAACATGCAGCGTAGCTATGCCTACAAGTACGGCCGTTGTTGCAGATTGCATTTTACGCTGTGTGAACATAGCCAAACTGAGCATGTGTGGCCATCAACTTAGTAGAGGTCATAAGGTGGTTGTATTTAGTGATAAGTGAACATCCTGAACATCCCGAACATTCACCAACAAATACAGAACATACAGTAGAAGCGTAAGTTTAGGTCTATGCACATGTGTACAGATTATCAGGTGCAAAGTGTAAAATACGCAGTGGCGTATGTTCACAAGTTTAAATGTGTTAAAAAATGATTGTTACAACAATTCTGATTATCGAACAAATTGTTCGTGTTTGGCGAACACAAACAATCAGCATCATGTTCGTACGAACATTTACGAAAATGTTCGCTCATCACTAGTCGTAACCAAGGGCAACCCTTTTAAAACAAAGCAGTGACATAAAATACGAGTAAGGCTGGGTTCACACTATGTTTTTTTTCACCCATTGTTACAAAAAAAATTGATAAAAAAAGAGGCATTTGTGTGCATCCGTTTTGATACATCTTTCCATTGACTTTCATTATTAAAAAAAAAAAAAAACAGATCAAAACACATTTTTATAACATACACAAAATGTGGTCAATCATCTATAAATAAATTTTTTTTTGGAAGTCAATAGAAAGAAAGGGTCAAAATGGATGCACACAAATACGTCCCTTTTTTGTAAGAATAGATAAATAAATAAAAAAAACGGGGAGATTTATGAAACTGGTGTAAAGTAGCATTGTCTTAGTTGCCCCTAGCAACCAATCAGATTCCACCTTTCATTCCTCACAGGTTCTTTGAAAAATGAATGGTGGAATCTGATTGGTTGCTAGGGGCAACTGGGCCAAGTCTACTTTACACCACGTTTAATAAATCTTCCCCATAGTCTGAACCCAGCCTTAAACTATATGTCTTGTATATTTGAACTATGTTTAATATTACATGATGTATCAGGTTACTCCTATTTATCTAAATGGAAATCTCAACTATTTATCTACTCATTTAATCAATAAAATAGGTCCCCGGTTCTGTGTATAATATATCTTAGAGCTTTTTTTTTTTTTGTGCAGCAATTCCCTGGCACAGCCATAGTGCCATAGAGCCATAGCCTCTTAAGGCTCAAGCCCGCTTGTGTTTTGTCTGAACCCAAGCGTTCTGTATTTCATTAGCGGTGGCTGAAGAGGTTGGCTGCAGCCCTAAAGCTGCCAGGACTCCCTAGGAAAGCATCCAACGTCTTCAGCCACCAGTAAGCAGGTTTGAATGAACCCAAACATGCTCAAGGTTCTCCCATCTCTAATAAGTAATTATCTGCAATAACCTGCCACCGCCACTAGAAGGAGCTCCATACAGCATGCTAACAAGGATCCTAATACAGATATGACTTTAAAGCAGAGGGTTTTGGAGGGTTTACTGCAGAAAGCCTAAACAATTTTTCACTTGATTATATCAAGAGGGTCCAAACTGCTGACAGATACAAGTAGGAATCCAAACGATAACAAAGTTGCTCTGACAGTGTAGCTCAAAGGGCCACATCACTTGTGTAACTCCCATTAAAGTCAAAGGGAGTTACTCAGATAGCATAACTCCTGCACTTCAACTGGTTCCAGCTCCCTTGCCCCATTTGGCAAACACGTCGGAAGGGCTAGGAGGCAGTCTTTAATTGGAATACCAATTTCTGTCTTTTAATGGTGGACTGAGTGTTTTGATGTCGAAGTTATAAAGCTCCTGCAGATTAGCAACCTGGAAATGCAGCCACCTTTACTGGACTTGGCTATCTCCTGATCACGGAGTGCCCCCATAGCATGGCACAGCTGCTGTTTGTTTAGCAAACTCAGATCAGCCCTACCAGTGACATATGTAATAAACATGTTTTCCCTAGTAACTAGAGCTCCTTCCGATGTCCCATTTACAACAGAAAATTGCAACATAAAAAAGTATTAAAAAAAAAAATTGTCCTGTACAGGTCTTTTTAAGACCCCATCGGGACATGCTATGTAACAGATATCATTTTTTTTCCCTTTATTATAACAGCTCTGTGTATCATAACAAGGGGGTGCCTCATTTATTTTAGTAGTCCAAGAAATAAAAAAAAGATAGGGCTATGCATCTGCCATGTGTGCAAAATTACTAAAAACTGATCATATATAATTAAAACTGTTTTATTTAAAATGTTATGTAAACTTTTGACTACTAGAGATGATCTTTTGAAGATACTGTAGCTAACGCACCAAGAAGGGGGGGGGGGGGGGGGCTAGGTTTCAGTCTTACATAAAAAAAAAATCTACAAAACTAGATGGAACTGGGGGGAAAAATATAATTTAGGGGGAAAAACACCAGAGGACTAAAGGTCTGACTGGCTTCAATTAAATTTCTAAATGTAAGTATTAAAACATCAAATAGTAGGTGCCAGCCTTACATAAACAATATTAAAGTTTATAATTAGTTTATAACTGGGAAAAATGGACAATTTACAGGAAAAATACCAGAGCGCTAAAGGCCTGACTAGTTTTTAAATGTACTTCTTATGGGAGCATTAAAAGTAATGATATGTCAAAAAAATAAAAATCATTGGCATACCTGTAATTTATTATTTGAAATATTCAGAATTTTTGTTAAATATATATTTTTTTATTCCTTGCTTTTTACAGTTCTAAATGTAATATATGCCTATTCCAAACAGGGATTAGAATTACAAAATTAAATATGAAGTTGTGCTTAAATCGAGAATATTGAACTGGGACGATAGCCAGGAAATTTTTTTTTTTTATAAATTCCATAAAATTTTAATACATAGGTCAATACAATATAACAAAATTTGCTGGGAAAAATAAACATTTGTACAAGTTATTTAAATATAAATATAAATATATATTTAGTTAGTTAGAATTTTTTAAAAAGTTACCGAGTTACTGGTTAATCAGCCAGAACAAAAGATCGAGGCTGCGTTGAAAAGATTAAGAAAAGTATCAACAAGAAAAATCTTCAAAGGCACGAGTTAAACATTGCACTAAACGACATAAGCTGAAAGCTAAATATTTAGGTTTGAATCTCCTTCAGAAAAAAAAAAGAAAATGTGGGTTTTAATCTCTATGGCTGTTTATTGTGATAATTGAGGAGCAATTGAAACTGCTGTGTTTATTCAAGTGTCAGAGCTTTATATATGGTTCTTAAAGCTTCGCAGTGTATTTTATAGGATGTATTTATATTAAAAGCGACAAAACAGAGAAATCCTTTTCCAATAATTCTGAATATAACTTGGCTCTTCATATTACGTTCTTTGCTTCAGTAAACTACATTGTAGTACTATACTAAACAACATGGTATAATAACATACATGGTATCTGTGTCTATTGTATGTAGGATGGTGCAGAGATTATTCTAAATAATTCGTCTACCTATAGCAATTACAGTATAATAAAAGTAACTACTGAAATGCAAAAAAAAACAAAAAAAAAAAAAACAATAAGTTACCTTATATAGAAATTCTAATATGTATTCAATATATTAGGAAGATGCATAAATAATACTTTTTAATTATAAACATATAGGCCCAGATATACTAATATGGTCTAATTCTTAGACAGTGTAATCATAGACCAGACAGCTTGAGAATGTGCCCTATTTATCACAGTCTAAGGCTGTTTGATAAATCTGGCACATGCTTACACTGTCTAATCTACAGTACATTTTGACCAACTATTAGGTAAATCTACCTCCCCTGGTAATTTTTGGTGCATGGTGTCACATCTTAAGCTGAGCTGGATGTTGAGTTAAAGGGATTGTCTGGAATTAGGTACCATCAGGTACCATCAATCAGGTACCATCTTTATGCCGATGACACTCAGATCGACCTCTCTGGTCCGGATGTCACCTCTTTGCTATCCAGGATTCCATAGTGTCTATCGGCCATATCCTCCTTCTTCTCCTCCCGCTTTCTAAAACTCAAAATGGACAAAACAGAACTTATCATCTTTCCCCCATCTCGCTCCACCCCGCCTTCTAATCTGTCAATCACTATCAATAGCTGCACTCTGTCCCCTGTCCCCCAAGTCCACTGCCTTGGGGTCACCTTTGACTCTGCCCTGTCCTTTAAACCACATATTCAGGCCCTGACCACCTCCTGCCGCCTTCACCTCAAAAACATTTCCAGAATCCGCTCTTTCCTCACCCCTGACTCCACCAAACTATTGGTACATGCTCTCATTATCTCCCGCTTGGACTACTGTAACATCCTCCTCTCTGGCCTTCCAGCTAACTCCCTTGATCCCCTCCAGTCTATCCTTAACTCTGCCGCCCGACTAATCAACCTTTCCCCTCGCTTTGCCTCTGCCTTTGCCCTCTGCCAATCCCTCCACTGGCTCCCCATTGCCCAACGTATTCACTTTAAATTGTTGACCATGACATACAAGGCCATCCACAACCTGTCCCCTCTGTACATCTCTGACCTGATATCCTACTACCGTCCCTCACGCAACCTTCGATCCTCCAGTGACCTCCATCTGCGCTCCCCCCTTGTTCGTACCTCGCACAACCGACTCCAAGACTTTGCCCGAGCCTCCCCCATACTCTGGAACTCGCTACCCCGACACATCCGTCTCTCATCCACCATCAAGTCCTTCAAAAGTAACCTGAAAACCCTTCTCTTCAAACTAGGCTACAACATACAATAACTCTGCATCACTGTTCCCCTCACTTCTCTAATTTTGCTGCAGTATGTCAGAGGAAGTGCTGTTGACCATGATTTTGTACATTTATTGCAGTTTATCTTCCACTGGTCTGAACGCTGCTCTATTTCTCTCCCTGTTGTGTTAATTAAATTCCAGTACACCTGTCTCCCTGTTTCTCCCTCTGACTTTGTTGTGGGCTGCAGATGGTTAAGTTAATTGTGATTAATAGTTTGTTCACCATTCATATTCCTTACTTACCAGCCTGTGATCTGTGTGGTCTGGTTGGCAGTGGGCTGGTCCAATCACACCCTGGATCTAGACTCAGTGCTTGCTTTAAGTCTGTTTTAGACTTGGCTGGTGTTTACCTGAATTTAGAATTTTCTGATCTCTTGCCCTTTTCTGACCCTCCATTTCTCTGCTGATTTAATAAATTATTTGCCCACTTGGCTTACTGACCTATTTCTGTACAACCATTCTTCAGTGTTTGTCTCTTTGAGCATATTGTAGGAAGGGAACGCCGAGCAGTAGTCACCGATCACCTAGGGTGGGATGATCAAGTAGGTAGGGACAGCTGGGGGCCTAGAACTAAGGCTCACTGTCATGTCTTCTCCACCTATTCACCCTGCTTGTATGTCCCTAACACTAATACTATCCATAACAATCAGTTAGGTTTAACTTATTTTTCCAATTCAACTAACAAATAAAATTGTTAATTTAATTTATTGCTGATTGACTAGTTATTTCATGTTCTTTTCTTGTCTTGAACCATATATCTATCTACCATCACAATTCTCTTGGTTGTCTTTGGAAACTGGACAAATCTTTCCATTATAAATTAGCCCTGTCAGTTCCACTAATGGTTTTGGTTGAAAAAAACCTGACAGAAATACAATTGGAGAACAAAGTCGTTCTAGCCGATAATCGTTTCGTTTACTAGCTCACGTTTAAATCAAAGATCAGCCGACATGCACAATGTCGACTGATCGTTGATTTAAGGCATAACCTAAATCCCAATAATGATTGTGAGGTTCTGCTGGCCGTTACTTTGTGCAACAGGAGCGGTGGCAACAGACCGCCGCTCTACCCTATGGCCAACCAGATGATCTAAGGATCGCTCAGGCAGCGGGGGGGGGGGGGGTGGGGGGGGGGGAGGAGCAAGCGAGCAAGCGCTGACCTGACAGGTTGGTGTTTTCTTGCTCTAAAATATCAGCCTGTCTAATACGGCCCTATCTGTGTAACACCATCTAAGCTCCTACAAGGCATTGCTCTCTAAAATTCTGGATTTAGCTTTAGATATACATAAAGTAGAAAACACTGTATAAAACAAGACTCACAAAGCTACTCACCATTTATGTAGATTTTATCAGTGGCATGTGGTAAATGATGGCGGTGTTCCTTTAAATAGAATTTGTAAATAATTTCTTCCTTTTTGGTTTCCATCTGCTAACATGTCCTGAAATGTAATTATTTACTTCACCCATTAAAAGAGATTGATTCTATTATTATACAAGTTTTATGGGATTAGTATATACATTTTAGTGATATTTAAAACCCATGTCAAGAAGAGCTGTAAACCAGGCAGCCTATATGTCCGGGGCCATCTCCTAATCTTCCTTTGACTTTATTGACTTTCTGAAACCGTGCTGCTTAACCCTCTCCAAGGAAGATAAGACAAGACAATCGTAAGAATGTTCAGACCATTCTTCCCCGCATAGAAATAATAAACACTTCTACAGATGTAGAGGAATCCATTCCTCCCACTGATGGAACTTGGCTTTGTATGTTGTGATATGTCGTCTTATCAAAACTAATAAAACTCTAGTAATAAAAGAAAGAACACGAGAGATTTGTATCTTGTTTCATATAACAAAACCGGATTGGGATCAGTGGTGTGCGGGCATAGGGCTGAAGATGGCTGCATATATAACATTGACATCGGACCTCAGCTTCTCTTAAAGGAACACAATGGAAAAAATATTTCTATATTATACATGGTGTAAGGTCACCTACTAAAGCATAGACATTCTCTTTTTGGAAGTTTTTGAACCCATTTCTGAGAACGTTCTGTTAAAGGGAACCAATCAGCACATTTGTGCTGACTAGGCTTCCAGTATGGCTGCACGCACCTGGCAGTCAGCTCTTTGGTGGTATCGGGGAATCGGGGCTTCAATACTGCACATGTAGCCGTTCTGGGAGCCCAATCAGCAGAAATGTGCTGATTGGTCCCCTTTATGTTGGCGAAGGCCATTTTATAGGCTAAGGCATGCTGGAAAAAGGGTATGCAAATGAGTTCTACCTTATAAAGCAGTGAGTTTGCTCCTTAGTGCCACCTATAGGAATTAGCTATCAAATAAGCTAGTGTCCATCTCATAGGAAAACCCTGAAACATGATCAGGTGTCATCTGTCAAACCACATCACATTACCCCACCCCAAGAAGGAAGAGCACCATCTGTTTTTGGCTTTTTGATGTTTTTGTGCCTCATCGGTGCAAGGTAGGGGGTTGGTTAGCTGCATAAGCCCCATATACCTCATGTGACGCAGTTTTTGACTGTAGTGTCCTTTGTCCAACTTACTTATGGATATTGTTGGCTATGGTCCTCCATTGTTGTGGAGCTAAAGGTTATTGCTACTTGTGTAACCCTTATATTAAAATGGTATACTGTATTTTAGAAGATACACCAGTTTCTGCCAGTGTGATCTGAGATCTCATTGGCTGTGCTCTATGGCTTCATGTTTCTTTATGCACCCATATCCATAGGTTGTACCTTTAGATCTTCGGCATAGAATAAAATCTACGTTCCCAGCTATATACAGAGCTGTATGAAATATACAAACATATCCACGTGATATGATTCTCTAGATTGCAGCTTTATTGTTAGCAGTGGGACACTGGCAAGATGGGCAGAAAAGACAAGAACAGTGAGCCCTAGGCTAAACCCGCCCAAAGTCTACAGTCTGGGTCGGCAACAGTGGGCAGCCAAGTACAGGGACTTAGGGATCAGGGACTCAGCCATCAGCTGATTGGACCGGCCCCTGATCCTCAACACAGCTCACCTGCACAGCCGCAGGGTTAACCCTGAAGCTGCCAAGGCAATGCAAGCAATACGGGTGGGGCTGAGCAAACCTAATATACACCTGTGTTCAGTCAGGGTTCAGGAAACTGCACAGAAACATGAACTCAGCGACTTTTTGGCCTAAGAACCCGATCCGAGGATAACAAAGGCACAGTCCTGACATTTCTCATCAGATAAAGCAAGCTTGGGCTGTCCAGGCATGATGAACTGCAGTTCATTGGGTGTCAGATCCCCCCAACATCAATGGCCTAATCACTATACAAGCCACCCGTGGTTAACTCTTGGAAAACCCATTTAAGACAATAGTAGAGTTGGCTTATGATCTACTGATCGTAGAGATTTTAATTTTGTCAGATGTTCCAGTATTTATCTTTAGATTGGACTAAATTCATGGGTAGTTAAAGAATGGACAAGTTTGTCACAAAAATGACTGCCTCGTCTATGTACAGGCGACAAGTCCATTATAAGTGTTTCATTGTGGTGTATCGAGAGACAGGTGATAATTACCATCTCCTGCTTTGTAAATGAATGACTGGTAAATGGTTGATTTTTTTTTTTTTTTTTTGTAATTCCCATATGCGAGACTGACTGTAATTACTAATTTCTCTTTAATGCTGACACTTATAATAAAGAGTCTTTATAAGTAACCAGCTTTACTATATATGGGGGATTGTCTTCATATGTCATGGGCAAGTTTAGACTAGCACTGTCCCTTCATAGACCCAATAAGTGCAGTAGAAGAAAGCCACATATGGAGGTGACTTTAGAGCCAAGTATTTACCAGTAGGATCTATTTCCTATGGGTTGGTCCACAAAGATCCCATCAGACCTTATCAATGTTAAGTCCTGTGTGTACAATTCTAACAAGACATCTATAAATATGCCCATGTTTAAGATAGATGAAAGGTGGGCTCTCAGAATCATTTCTTTTGGTGGGACCAGGAACCCCAGAGTGACACTGTACATGGACATACTGGTTCTTTGGCTGCTCCGTTTTGGAAAAACAATATGTACAGTTACATCTTACTGCATCAAATAAGATTTTATTTGTATAATATTCAGTGTACAAGGAACAAGTATAATCCCATACATAGTACCACCATACTGACAATATGCAGTATACAAGCAAGTTATACCATTGTACTGTATACAAAACCCTATATGCATACCAACAGCACAGATACAGTACATCCAGTGACTCACAAGTAACGTCTTCCCTAATTTCTAAATTCATCTTTTGTTGTCTTCCCCACTTGGCCCAGGCTGTCATTATGACTGGATCTGCCACTGCAGACATTGAAGCTGTTTGGTAACCCAAAACTTTTCCCAGGGACACAATACACACCAGCATTTACTGCCTCTGCAGTTCTAGCTGAATATAACCTTACGCAGGGCAAAGTCTTCCTCTAACTCATCAATATACCCGCAAGGCATATTATCAGTTAGGCAGTTTTAAGCACCATCATATACTTTTACTATATCTAATTGCTGGGATATACATTAGGGCTATGTTCACACTACGTATGAGACCGGCCGTTCCGTGACCCTGGCCGGGTCACGGAACGGCCGGTCTCTGGCCGGATTATCTTGGCCGGTACTTAAGTACCGGCCGGATGATCTTTCCGGCCGCAGAGCTCTGATACGTGCGCATCAGCGTGCGCCTGCATCAGAGCTTCCCATAGCCCACAGTAAAGCGAGCGGCTTGAGCCGCTCGCTTCACTGTGTGAACTGACATGTCTTTTTGCAGCCAGAATTCACTGAATTCCGGCCGCAGAAAACTGACCTGTCAGTTTTTTTTTGGCGCCGCACAGATCCCGGACGGAGCGTATACGATGTATGCACATAGGCTATGTCCCACCCCGCAAACTATGGCCGTAGTTCTGCGGTGAGAACTACGGCCGTAGTTTTACGCAGTGTGAACATAGCCTAATAGTATATGTTCTAAAATATACAGTTGTCAGCCATTCAGTAACTCACAAGTAATGTCTTCT
The DNA here is from genome assembly GCF_027789765.1 of Dendropsophus ebraccatus. NCBI lineage: Eukaryota > Metazoa > Chordata > Amphibia > Anura > Hylidae > Dendropsophus > Dendropsophus ebraccatus. Next base: position 88,052,021 of record NC_091464.1, on the reverse strand, counting down.
CTAATTGGCGTCTTCCTCTTTTGTTGTCTTCCCCACTTGACCCAAGCTAACATGATTACTTCTTCTTGTAACCACTCATTCACGCAAATCTGTCTGATTCTTAGGCTATGCACTTTTATAACACCACCCACCTCTATACAAGCTGCCAATCCATAATACCCCAAATGGTAATAATGCCCCCTTTTGTAGTCCATGTAGTATTAGTTTCCTTAACAGTACCAATTAATAGTGCCCCATACAGAAGTTACCCCATAATAGTGCCGCCACACAGTAGTTACCCGATTATTTCCCTATACAGTAGGTTATCTTACACTAGTGTCCCATATAGTAGTTAATCCCCCAATAGTGTGTGCAGATAAATAATAGAGAGAGGAGAACATGCCAGTGGGGGGGCCAAAAATGTTTGGGTCAAGCCCTTATTCTTTAGGCTGACAGTTTTTACTGGATGTGACTGAGCCCCTAGAGGCGCTTTTGACTCCAGCACTTGGCATGCGGTCATGGAACCTTTTGACTTCATCGGCCCAAACGTAGATAGCTGGGTACTATGACTGGGTTCCTTTCTAAACCCTTAAGTGTGATTTACTGCACTTAAGGGTCTTGTATAGTATTGGCCATTGACCCAATAGTAATCTTTATATGACTACATTAACACCATTGAAGTCAATGGAGGTCATCTTCCTGCGAATGGGATGCCAACGTATACAATGGATGAGCCAACAAATCCTGATGTGAATGTGGTCTAACCCTGTGTAGCCTGAGTGGATGCTTGCACTCGTGTCATGTTAGCCCAGACATCCATATGAAGTTGTTCTCCCATGACAGATACTCTATAATAATTACATCTGTGGTAAACAGATTAAACAGATACCATTGCAGCCTTGGGCCCCAGACTCCCTGGCCTTTCCACAAATCCTTTAACAAATGGTTTTACAGCAAGTGCGTTCCACGGTATACAGCTGTCAGGACAGATAGGAGAATACAGTCGTTTTTTTTTTTTTAGGATTCCTCCTACAGATTGTCCTGAAAAATGATTTGAGAAAGGGGATTCCTGAATTTTTCACCCTAAGGTTGTATCTCCGACAGATGCCCGTGATAGCTGTCCTTCACTTATAGGTTTTTATGCTACAATAAAATTATTTTTTATTTTATTTTTTTTAAATAGTTTTTTTTTTTGAATGTCTCAATGTTTCATGAAAAAAAGGTATATGACATATACTAGCTTGAAAAAGGCCAAAATACCCTCTGTAGACATCTGTTGGGTTAACAGGGGTCCTGTGGATATGTTTCACATACTGTATGCTGGAGCATATGGCAAATGGATACTTAGACACCAGGAAAGATACATAGCCAAAATCAACAAATAAATACATAATATTTATAACAATACAAATGCAAATAGTAACACTCATATAGGGGGAGATTTATCAAACATGGTGTAAAGTGAAACTGGCTCAGTCGCCCCTAGCAACCAATCAGATTCCACCTTTCGCTTTCCAAAGAGTCTGTGAGGAATGAAAGGTGGAATCTGATTGGTTGCTAGGGGCAACTGAGCCAGTTTCACTTTACACCATGTCTGATAAATCTCCCCCCATAGTCAATTTTTTTTTTTACTATATTGTGTTAAAAAAAAAAATTGAGCAACAGAATAAGAAAAGATCCAAGGCGGCAACGGTTAATACTGACTTGGCCCAGATACATAGTCTGAATTTCCAGGACCAGGAGATAGACTGTCATGTCGGTTTGGCTCATCTTTTAATAATGGAGATCTCAGTGCTTGTCATTTTCTCCTTTCCTTCCTGCTACGTCTCCCCCTCACCTCCTGTCTTCTCCCAGTCTGTGTGCTGATTTCATGCATTTACTGTGCTGCTCTGTGGATGGCTCATGCACATGCAATGCAGGGTGTAAATCAGGATTTAGTTAACGGTTACATTGACCATAACGCCGCCAGAGGCTTTTATTTTAACGTTTGTTAGTGGAGCCAAGAATCCTACCAGAATATAAGTCAGATAGAAAATAACTTTCTTTCTAGTTCAATTCTATCTATCTATCTATCTATCTATCTATCTATCTATCTATCTATCTCCTATCTATCTATCTATCCTATTATTTATCTTCTATCTATCTATCTCCTATCTATCTATCTATCTATCTATCTATCTATCTATCTATCTATCTCCTATCTATCTATCTATCCTATTATTTATCTTCTATCTATCTATCTCCTATCTATCTATCTATCTATCTATCTATCTATCTATCTATCTATCTCCTATCTATCTATCTATCTATCTATCTCCTATCTATCTATCTATCTATCTATCTATCTATCTATCTATCTCTTATTATCTATCTATCTATCTCCTATCTATCTATCTATCTATCTATCTATCTATCTATCTATCTATCTATCTATCTATCTATCTCCTATCTATCTCCTATCTATCTATCTATCTATCTATCTATCTATCTATCTATCTATCTATCTATCTATCTCTTATTATCTATCTATCTATCTATCTATCTCCTATCTATCTATCTATCCTATTATTTATCTTCTATCTATCTATCTATCTATCTCTTATTATCTATCTATCTCCTATCATCTATCTATCTATCTATCTCCTATCTATCTATCTCCTATCTATCTATCTATCTATCTCTCTATCTATCTATCTATCTCTTATTATCTATCTATCTATCTATCTATCTATCTATCTATCTATCTATCTATCTCCTATCTATCTATCTATCTATCTATCTCCTATCTATCTATCTATCTATCTATGATAGCACACGTCCAGCTGCAGAAATATATTGACACGGTTTAACAAACTTTTCGGGACAGCAAAACAAAGTAATAAATATTTCATTTATATGGATTTGTCTAAACTTCAGCCCTTTCCAGAAGATCATATTATTTGCCTATGTTGTTCCTTCCACTTTCCTGTTTTACTTAATGCCAATCTGCTTCCAAGAACTGTTTTTCAATTAATAATTTATTTCCTCCTCAATAAAAAAAAAAAGTAATCTGTCGCTGCAGATGTGCCTGCACGTTGCGAGCGAGAGGTCCAAGCCTGAGTATAGCCCATAAGAGTCATGTGTGGAACATATCTGGATGAGGATTCTCATGTTACAAACCAAAACTTTTTTTTTTAATTTTTTTTATTCTTTCATAAAAGCAAATTGTACGCTGATAATGAGAGTTTGTTTTGTCCCAGTAAGTGACTAGTATAGGAATATATTTTCTGGCAATGGGTTTTGGAACCGCACCCCATCCACTGTATACATTCCCCAAACTTTTTGGATCTGGGCAGCGGCTCTCATCACTCGCTTATGACGGAAAAATAAACCATTTATGTTCACTCAGAAGTTCAGTCGCAAAAGGAATTTTATGTTATAACAATAGAAATGTATATGTATATAAATAAAATTACCCCCACTGGTCTTGAATAGAGGATTTATTTGTATGATATTTTGAGTGGTGTAATTTATTATATGGCTATATATTGGGTAATTTAAAGCCACCATTGCTTTACTCCTTTAGAAAGTCAAAACATGGATCAGAGCAGTGGGGTAGTAGAATCCAAGGTGTGGTTGTATTATCACCATAGGACAGATTTGTATTTATCGCTTTTTTTAATATTACATGTTTTTTTTTTTTGCTGTTTATTGTACTTTATTGTTGCTTTAAGTCAGGTTTGGATGCCACTAGAGTTTTTTTTTTCCTCTATTTTTTTTTCATGTTTTTGGGGTCACATATAGAAAAGATGGGAAGGATACAGAGATTCCTATCGTCTATGTAAAAAACGTCAAAAATGGAGAAAAAACGTCCGATTTCGCTTTTTAAAAAAACGTCAGTTTTTGCAGCAATTTAACTGACTTCAATGCAATTGCATTGAAGTCAATGGGAAGACGGACGTCCTATGCACGTTTTTGCAAATAGCGGACGTTTTTTATTAGTTGTTCACACACAGTTCTTCTTTTGTCACCGTTCTTTCTCCGTTTTTACTATTAAATTCAATGGATTTTTCAATTAAGCCGCATCCAAAGGACAATTAGTAATCCCAAACTAAAATAATGTGCAAACACCCGTCATTGCACTAAGGGGATGCCAGGACTCGAAAAACGATATTTTAGACTCAAAATAACGGACGTAATTTTAAACATAGCTAAAAAAAAACGTTGTGTGAACATGGCCAAAGAGTGTAAAGTTAAAAAACGCCATGGCTAGTATTGAAAAAATACATACTTTTATCCTTGAATGTCATATATATATATATATATATGTATATATATATATGTATATATATAATTTATTTAAAAAAAATCCATGTTTAAAAAAATAAAATAAAAAAAAATCTACAAATTGCTTCTTCTACAAATGTCAGCATATGGTAAAATGTATATAACAAATCCATGACATACATGTGGACTATACATCAAAACTGTGGAGGTGGAATGGTATGATGATATAATTAGAGATGCTATAAAAAGAAAAAAATTAGAGAGGAAAAATATGACAGGTAGAAGTATACCCCCTACAAAAGGAAGAGTGAGTGCGGTGTGGCTGACTTTCAATGACATAAAAAGGAAACGGAGTAGTGGAATTTTTAATTTTTTTTTTAATCAGGAAAATAAAAAGTGTTGTATAAAAATATATACACAAATCTTGATAAATGGAAAAAAATATAAAAAAAACTGAAAAAAGTTTAAAAATATTTACATTCTGTAAAATATTTGGAAATATTTAGGAAATATAATATATATATTAAACAGTTAAGGCTATGCTCACACACCAGAAAACAAAGTTAAAATACGGTCATACTTTTGAGGTTAAAATACGGCCTTATTTTCAATAGAATAATGTTCTCCATTGAAATTAATGGAAAATCGACCAGCAATACCTGCATAGTATAGAATAACAACAGTAATTGATTCCGACTAGAGATGAGTGAACCGGGTTCGGGTTTGAGTCCATCCGAACCCGAACTTTTGGCATTTGATTAGCTGGGGCTGCTGAAGTTGGATAAAGCTCTAAGGTTGTCTGGAAAACGTGGATGCAGCCAATGACTATATCCATGATTTCCACATAGCCTTAGGGCTTTATCCAACTTCAGCAGCCACCGCTAATCAAATGCCGAAAGTTCAGGTTCGGATGGACTCAAGCATGCTCCAGGTTCACTCATCTCTAATTCCAACCATCCAAATAATGAACATGCTCATTACTTATCACCTGCTTTTGCAAAATACGGCTGCTTTTTTTCTCTTGTCACACATTATTTTATTTTTGTTCGAAATTACGCCCGTATTTAGCTTTGATATTAGTAAGAATAGCCTAAATCTATAGTATTTTTTTTTTCTCAAATTTAGCTTATTGAACTATGAAAAAGTTAATATTGTAGTTTTTTTTTTCTTTTATGTGAGGCTGGGTTTACACAACGTCTTTACAATCCGTTTTTGCAAAAAAACTGATAAAAAACGGATGCATTTGTGTACACCCGTTTTAATCTGTTTTTTCATTGACTTCCATTATTTAAAAAAAAAAAAAAAAAGGATCCTTTTTTTTGTGATGGACACAAAAGTGAGATTGACTGCGTCAATGGAAATAAAATTCTGAAAGGATGCACAGAAATGCATACGTTTTTTCATCCGGTTTTGCAAAAGGAAAAAAATGGATTACAAAAACGTAGTGTGAACCCAACCTTACTTGGAAATATATATATAGTTATATGTTCACCACTGTCTACAGTTTTTATTGTATATTTTTTTTACAATACAAATTATTTTTAATAAATGCTAAATATTCTCATTAATATCTGCCTGCGACAATCATAAAACGTATGTCTTGGAATTTTTTAATTGCGCAGAGTGGAGTCCTGACCATCCAGCAGACAGGGCGGACTGGCAGGTCACAGCAGTGTGTATCTGCATTGAAACACTTTGGTGCAGACTTATCCTTAAGCACAGCTTTATCCCCACAGCCTTGGCACAGACAGAAACTGAAGCAACTAATTACAATTTTTTTTTTTTTCATTCAATAAAAAGGCCTTTACTCAGGAGCATGAAGGAGTCACCCAGGAGGCAGTGCAGGAAGAGAATTTGATTTTAATAAACAGCAATGTGGGCACGGTGCCATGTGGCTCGTACTGTAGCTGCACAAATCACCAGGAACAAGGCAGTTCTAGAACCAAATGAGTCGCCCATGATTTGTTTCTTTATTTCTACATAACTCCATTTACTGCTTTATTGTTTCTTTCTATTGCCAAACAATAAAGTCACGCATTTTGTATATGACAGCAACATATTTATTTTTCAGCCACTCTGGAAATATTACCCCGCACAGTGTTATACGCTACTTTCATTATTGCCTTTTTGTCCTTATAGCCTGATCATAAATATCACAATATAAAATACATTTTATAAATTAATACAAGGTTAGAACTCCCAAACCTTCTCCTCTAGAAAATCTATTGACACAAATGGCTTTCATAAAAAAAAAAATATATATATATATATAATTTTTTTTTTTGCTAGGATATTGCCTGAAAATATGTGATTTATAAAAACTAGAAATATGATAAAATGCTAGTTGTTTTAAATGTATTATACATACTTTTCCCAAGTAGGGGGCCATAATTGATTTCCATTTCCGACAGCTCTGTATTATGGTGGTATAATGCCCTATGGTGGCATTCAGCCATCAAACCACATAGCACTGGCTGTCATGATTTAGCATGGGCAATGGCTGGTTATTCCTTGGTAATTCATTACCAGTATTTGGATAAATACAAATGTTGAGGAGGTTCTTTAGTGTTATATAGGGGCTCTACATGGATACATTATATCCAGGAACAGCAGAATAGTTAATTAATAATATATATATATATATATATATATATATATATATATATATATATATATATATATATATATGTATATGTCAGGGGTTGTCTTCTACACCCAGTCCCCTTATCTGCCCTTATGTACGGTGTATATTATATATAAATCCACAGCGTGTAATCACTCATTAGTCCTCTGTCCCCATTGGAGTTCACAATCTGAATTGCAGAAACTGGAGGGAACCCACACAATAGGGGGAACATACAAACCCTCTTGGTGGGATATGTACTGTAGGGCAACAGTGCTAACCTCTAAGCCACCATGCTGATGGGAAAATGAAAATATGTCCTTATATACCAGATCAACTATCAAATATTAGAAGTCCTTTTCCAAAATTATTTGAACATACTGTACACATTGGAGCCATCATAAAAAAAAAAAAACTTTGCTCACTCCTCCCATGCTGCCCCAGTGCTGCTTCAGTGGTCCCAATTGGGCCTGTTGTGATGATATCACGTGACTCTGCAGCCAGTTTATGAGTTTGGTGGTTTCCTGGTTTTGATGAGGCAAGTGATTCATTGCAGTATGACATAATGTATTTGACATTCCTTCTACAAACCCAATGGTAGATGATTTATGTATAATTAAACTTGTGTCCTGCCTGTACACCATTTTCTAATATTTATGAAAAATCACTTTAATGGGGTACTCCACATCAAAAGAATCTTTTAAAATCAACTAGTGCCAGAAAGTTATACAAATTTGTAATTTTACTTCTGTTTAAAAAAAACTAAAACTTTTTGGCACTTATCAGCTAATGTATGTCCTGCAGGAAGTGGTGTAGTCTTGCCAGTCTGGCACAGTGCTCTCTGCTGCCACCTCTGTCCATATCAGGAACTGTGAATCCCCATAGAAAAACTCTATTGCTATATTTATCAGTACAGTCAGAGGAATGAAAGTGGAGGATTATCAAACTAGTGTCATCAGCCGGCCACCTGGGCATGCCGACGGCCCAGCCAGTTGCTAGGAACGTGCCGGCGGCATCCATAGTTACTCTTTGCTGTGGCAGGGACTTTACCACCCCTCCCCGTCTGGACGTCACAGCTGCTGTATGTTGTCATGTGATAATTGGTGTTCGGCACCGCCAGTCAGTTCTATAGTGTGTTGGGGGTTGGAGTCTTTGCCCACAATCACAACCAAGGGCTGGGACTCCAGCCTCCATAAAACTACCACCCCCATCTTGTCTCCTTGCCTGCCATAGATCCTGGTTTAAGTGCGACTAAGCTAGAGTTGTATTCTGTGTTATTCATGGTTTCCTGATCTTTTGCTTGGCTTTCTGCCTACCTCCTTCGCCTCCTGACTTGGTACTGCGACGACTGTTTGGTTTTGACTCAGCAAGTGGACTTGTGTTTGTATTGTATTGTCTCCATCTTGGTGTTCCACTTAAATCAGAATAGTGACCAGTCTTAAGATAATCCTTTAATAGTCCCACCATGGGGAAATTTAGTGTGTTAGAGCAGCATAGATATTACACATACAAAAAGCTAAAAAGGTAAAGTAAAGGCTTTTCGGTTAAAGTAGACAAAGAGAAGAAAAAGGTAAAAAAAGATACAATAAAACATTAGACTATTTTAGTTCTTTTTATAGAGTGATCTCTGCATGGGTCGGTGTTGGTTGTACAGCCTAACCGCTGCAGGAATCAAGGACTTCCGATATCGCTCCTTCTCGCACTTTGGGTGAATTAATCGGTCACTGAGAGTACTGCCCAGTGCTATCACGTCTTGTGCATAGGATGGGAGTCATTCTCCAGTATGGAGCTGATCACTGACAAAATCCTTCGCTCCCCCACCACCTGCACCGGTTTCAGGGGGCTTGTCCAGTTTGTTCCTATCGCTGGTTGATATGCCGCTCCCCCAGCAGGCCACTCCGAAGAAGATGGCTGATGCCACTACAGAGTTAAAGAAGGTCCTAAGAAGTGCCCCTGGACTCCAAAGGCCCTCAGCCACCTGAGCAGGTAGAGCCTGCTGTGGCCCTTTCTGTAGTGTGTCCATGTGATCAGACAAGTCCAGCTTATTATTGGGGACCACACCCAGATATTTATACCTGTTCACTGTCTCAATGTCCCTTCCCTGGATGTCCACTGGACTTGGATGGAAATCCACCACCATCTCCTTGGTCTTTCCAGCATTAATCCTCAGGTGGTTCCGCAGTCTTCAGGTTGGGGCTGGCCTGCTAAGGAGCTGACAACTCCAAGAGGAAGGGACAGCGGGGCGGGTGCCAACATTAGGGATTTACTTTTCTTGTGTCTCTGGGTCCCAGCCTGACAAGTACAGTATATACAACATAAACACAACATTAGGTCCTTCAGAGTAGGAACTATTCTTAGCACCTCTGTACTCTTGCTCATAGAGGAGATCTGGAGCAAGGAACCCTCTATGACATCCATACACTGTATCCTAACAGGGCATATGGACCAGGTTGTCATGACCAATTTAACTGTACTCAGTAGTCTTCTCCTGGAAGTTATGTCAGCACATTTGCTAATGTGTTTGCTTTGTGGTATGTTTTCATGCTGCTTTAGTGTTCATTCTTGGTTTCGTGGCTTTGGATTTATTTGATAATTTGGACTCTGTGATGATTATATTACATAATTTATGTCTAAACTCTAAATTGTAATATTGTAGATATTTTTAAGTTTTCTTTTTTTTCATAAAAAAAGCCCTTTCTTCAGTTTAATTTGGCATAATTACTGGAAATGATGCTTTCTATATTACAGTTTGGTTGACCAGCTCGTAAAACCGTTTGGCTTGGTTCAGCGTTTTCCCACAGTTTTGGCAATGAGAGATCACATGTAATGGATTTGTAGTTGTTATGATTGGGCACAGATGTTACTTGTATGTCTTTTCACCACCATAACAATAAATGTTTCATATATAACAATGCTCCTAATTAGAATATATGGAGATATTAGAACTGCCTATCATCAACCCCAACTCAAACTGGAAACAAGAGCTCTCTTATTATAACTAATCCCAGCCTGTTGCATCTAGAGCGATATCCGATGCCATCACATGGAGCCAACAATTTCTTCCATATTGTGAAGACTGGATCTAATTATTTTTTAAATCTATTGTATAATATTATTATAAGACCCTGTATATAGCTTAATGGGCAAACCCCAAAAAGCTTGTTATGCTGAGCAGAAGGCCTCGAAGACAGTGAATTCTCAATTAAATGTTCATTTAACCGCTGTGTTATACAAAGGCCCTTCATGTCCCATGTTTCATCTAGTGAGGGACATGAGGTGCTGGTACATGAAAAAGGAATTCTAAGCACATCAATAGAAAATCCCTGTGTGTGTTCCAAGTGGCGACGAAGCTAGAATACTATCGGCTACTGCACAACCTATTGGCTTTTTTCAGGCAATCATAAGGTAGGCCAATATACTCAACGGTTGACCATGAGGGTGTCCGATAAAAACAAGGATCCAAATAGCATGGTGCTTTCCTAAGGCTGCCGCCATTGTGTTATAGCAATTGGCAGGGGTCTCTTCAATGGCACCCTTTCTAGTAGTCAACCCATTTAGGGTTTTACGAGGAACCTCCACATAGCTGACTTACTATAAAGTCCGGGCGACATGAACAATCACTAAATTATTCTTAACACCCTTTAATTTTATCATTGTCGACCACACATCAACTTTTTACACCAACTTTTTCTCGTTCCTTGGCTGATTGCTGACCCTTTTTACTTATTGCTCGGTTTGTGTAAAAGGGCCATTACATATGCATATACTTTAGCCTAGCCGAAAAAGTTGGAAAATCAATCCAAGTGGGAAAAACATCATCATGTAACAAATAAAACTACAAGCATGTGAGCCCCATTACACTTGGTCCAATGCCAAGCAGCCGGCTTCATCATTTTACTGACAAGTACACATTAAGTTTTAAATGAAGTGGAAATTGTGGGGTCCTGTATTAAAGCAAAAAAGGCTCAGGACTATATAGCAGATGACAAGGCTTGGGCCTCAATATTAAAGTAATAAATACTAAAGACTTCTAATAGGGCAATAAATATGGCTACATGGCTTAAAGTTCTAACTTTCTAAAGCTAGATAGAGGATTATAAATAAAGGAGAAGAAAGGTGGAGGAAATAAAGTGTATCCTTAGATATTTTCATATAAAAATAAACTTTTTCCCCAAAGTAAAACACTTGACGTCATATCCTACTGCTGTACACAAGGCTTTAGGTAGCTGATTTGCTGCATACGTTCTCGAAAGCCAATACAGAGAAATTTGCAGAGAACTCCACACCTTAGACCGGTTTAGCATGAGAGTGTTACCGTTTTTTTGAGTCTCATGATCTGAACTTCATTCATGATCTGACCATCATTTTGGGTCATTAGTAGGGTTGAGCGATTTTGTCAAACTGTTCGGGTTTGGCACCAAAATCATTGATACAGGAAAACCTCTTATGGCTATGTTCTCACAACTTAAGTTCTGTATTAATCACGGCTGTTGCTGTACAACGGCAACAATGGACGTGATTCATACAGAACTTACATTGTGCTGCAGGATAAGGGAACACATAGTATACACTCCGGCCGGGATCGCTAACAGTGCTGCAAAAAACTGACATGTCAGAAAACCTGTCAGTGCACACAATGGAACAAGCGGCTCCGGTCGCTCGCTCCATTGGATACAGCGGCATATTGGGATATTGGCATGTGTGCTCCCGCATCTCAATTCATCAAGAGTAAAGATCATCCGTCTGGGTGTCTTACAAAGTGCGAACATGACCTATGGCTGTATCTCGAGGACTCCGTAGGACGGCATTCAACTTCTCCAGCCACTGGGAGTCAAATGCCCAGCGTTCAGGTTCAGAAAACATTGCAAAAACTGAACAATTTGGCAAGTTCACTCAACCCATGGTCAGGCCAGATCTTGCGTTTTAAGTACTATAAATTTCTGTGTATATTCTGCTTTGGGAACAGACCCTAATTTGGCTTATAAGATTATTTCCAAGTTGCATTACCCAGTGAAACCCATAGAAACTTGAGAAAAATATACATATTCCATGCATATGTTAGGTGCTAAGTGACAAAACACCATTGACTGCCATTGCTAATCCTCTAGGGTTGTCACCAAGCTTATCTTTTATGACCCTTCTCCAAGCTATCCAATATCATGCCATTACATTTGTGAACTACTATAGAAAGCTTAGTGTATTGATCTTTATGTCTTTACCGATCTTTAGGTCTTCGACGCTGTCTATAGCTGGCCCACAGTCCCAATGAGCATCAAACTTTAATATGAATCTTGCTGCATAGATAGTACACCAGGTTACAGGATAATATTCTATACAACAATTTAATATTGTTGCAATTTTAGAAAGGGGGGGGGGAGTAAATTACAGTTAGCCAAAAATACATGGGTTTGTGTTGACCGTTTGCCACCGACTAAATATATCCTTGTGGGAAAATTGTATCTTCCTCTAATGCAGATTTCAGATTAAATATGCATTGCTTACATTGGCCGCCTTTACAACACAGAGATTGTGATTTGTGCGTAATGATAAGTCCTTATGAACTATTTTGCTTGGATCTGCACTTTTTTTTTTTGGTTCAGAAGAACAGGATATCTCATTTTAAAGGGAATTATTTCAGTTGTAAGGCCAGTTTTACACAGATTTACTACTACTGTATTTCTGCTGAGTTCAGTTTGGTTGACCCACAAGGCCCTAGAGTGTTGGGGTGGGAACAAAGAGATCACGGTTCTTGGAACGATCTCTAGATTAGGTGGATTGGCACAAAAGGAAGTAGTAGGTAAAAACCTGGCTGCTTTATAGCAGACCAGGAGGACAGAGGTGTAAATAAGCCCATGGCTAGATATGGCTTCTTATCAGGATCCTGAGCGTACCTCTTTTTTGTAGGAATGTAGTATAGACTCTGCAGGACTTTATAGCACACAAAAAACTGATAATAGGCTTAGAAACAGACTGGACTATTAGAGTCCATTAGGTCTATTTACTAGAGACATTGACATGATGCCCAACTAAGGACACCATATTGGAATTTTTAGGTTTTATCTTTATTTTAGTGCATTACCATTGGACCTTAGGCAATCTCCAATCTCTTTAGTCTGATGATTCCTACAATGTTTAATCAGGTTGGGTTGGAAATGTACTGATGAACAAAACTTTAAAAATAAACTATTCCACTAGGTTTATAAATATACAGCTAAGGACTTGTCTAAGTCTTTGGTTTCTTTAAAGAAGTACTCTAGGGAAAAAAATCTCTTGCCCGCTAGTAACATACCTTGCTTAGTCATGCGGGCTGATGCTTCTCTTACTGCGCAGCTTTATCTCCTTGTTAGAACCCCATTCCAATTCCACTGGGTGCCCACCTAACTCTCCGCATCCCATAGCTACTGTAGAGTCAACCGTAGACTCTTACCAAGCGTCTATAAATACATAGGGAAAGTGACTTCCAGTCTATACCGCAGTAGCTTCAGGATTTAGGTAGTCATGTGGGTAAGCAGGGGCACCAAAACTAGTCTTCTTCGAAAGATAAAGCTGCCCAGTCATAGAACCATCAGCCCACATATGTTACTGTAAGGAAGTAGGAAGAAAAAATTCCCGTATTGGTCCTTTAAGTATTTTCTTTGACTTTTTTTTTTATAAGGAAATAATCGCTTTCACTGCAAATATATCAGTGGATATGCGCTGACTATGGCAATAGTAAATGAAAAGAGAATACAATGAATTAGATGTGAGCGGGCAGAGTATGTCAGCGTAGTGATAAGTGGTAGGGCTGTCCTCTCTTTCCTGTCATTTTCTCCCATGATGTATATTGATTGTGCCCACAGTCTACAAGTCCCACTAATGAAAACGAGCTAAGACATTGATTTTCTCCGACTAAGGAGGGAGGATTATGTGTATTTTGTCTGAGTGATTGTTGTGCTGTATACTGATTGAGTTGCGTTACTGATACCGGAACTTTATTGATTTTCTTGTTTGCTCCACATATTTGTGTTTTGGTGATTATGTGAGACCTAAATCACTTCCATAAGCAATATTATTATTATTTTTTTTTCTTCATACAATGTATCTGAAAGGACTCATGGGATGTGTTATATATCGAGGATATTAAATCTGTAAACAGGACAAAATGCACTTCATATCAGCATGAAGAGGATATGAGTAGTTTTATTTTGAGGTCCCTGCATGAACCAATAGATTCCTATAAATGTCACAGAGCATTCACTAAGCTGATCTTATTAACAAGCTCTGGAACAATGTTACAGTCATGCCTAGAAAGTCGCAGATGCTGTAAAACATATGTGGAATTACAGTTAGAAACATAGAACATTGTCGGCAGAAAAAGACCACTGGGTCCATCTAGTCTGCCCTTTTAGTATTTCCCTTCTTATTATCTAAGGATAGATATATGTATATACCAGGCAGGGTTACATTCTTTTATAGATTTACCAACCACATCTGCTGGAAGTTTGTTCCAAGCATCTACTACTCTTTCAGTAAAGTAATATTTTTTTTTACATTGCTTCTGATCTTTCCCCCAGTAACATCTAACTGTGTCTTGTTTTTGAGTTCAGCTTAAAAAAAACACACAAAAAAAACCACTTCTCTCCTGAACCTTATTTAGTCCTGTAACATGCTTAAAGGTTTCAATCATTTCCCCCTTTCTCTTCTTTCCTCCAGACTATACAGATTCAAATCCTTAAGTCTTTCTTGATATGTTTTGATATGTTTTATGCCTGACACCCTCCACCATTTTGAAGTCCGTCTTGGGACCCGTTCTATTTTATGAAGATATTTTTGTAGGTGAGGTCTGCAGAACTTGACAGATGTGATGTCACCAGAGCTCTATACAGTGGGATCACAATCTCCCTCTTCCTACTCGGTATATCTCTAGCTATACAGCCCAGCATACCCGCGGGAGTTGTCCTTTAAAATTTTTAGAAAAATTTAATTTGGACAACCATGCCCCACACCTAACTTTGAGGAAGTTCACACCATGGTTTGGCTACCCTGTTAAAAGGATTTTTTTTCCCTTTCAAAAATGGAAAAAAATAAATAAATAAAAACATTTAATCAGGATAGCAAAACATGTTGAAACAATGTTAATCCAGCATTTCCAATGAACATAACTCAATCAGTGATGACCCTTAGCCATAAGTGGTTCCGTTTTCATCCATTGGTCTGTTTCCGACGTGGTCTGTTATATAACTGGCGGTAACCTTTCGTAAAACACGTTTAAATTTGACTAACTTCTCTTCGGAGCTCTACACAACCTCATACTTCTGCTAATTCTTTTTCCTTTAGCGCTATCCAGTAAACCTGATGGAATCCTGACAGACCCATTATTAATCAGTGATAGAAAAACATGGATAATAATGATGGATACTACCTGTCCGCCCTGTAATGGGTCTTATACAAATGGTAGTCATTACACCAGTGTAAACATTGCTTTATATCAAGCTTCCAAGAAATAGACATTGATCATTCTATAAATGTTTGACATCATAAAAAAAAAACCCTAGAGGCCGTTTGATAAACCTTGATTAGTTTGTAATTTATGTTGGCAAAATATTTATTCAAAGTGGTTATCTGGTCATATAAATTGATGGTGTATCCTGATATTAGATCGGCAGGGGTCCGAATCCTGCACTCTTGGTGATCAGCTGCTCGAAGAGACTATTAATTGTCTTTGACATTGAAGAGGCCATGGCAGTGCTCCACATCTGTGTTGTGTGGAGATATATATATATATATATATATATATAAAGTTGCCCGCACACAACAACACAGTTCCAAATTTGTGTGGGTCCCTAACCTAAATAGCACAGTGCCACATGGCAACCACCATCGGCACTGGAACAGCGCCAAGGAGGGGAGTGATCTGATGGTGTAGCAGCCCGACTGCAGCAATAATAACTTCTGCATGGCATCACACCAAACAGAAGTAGATTAGATGGCTCATCATGTGCTCTGAAGAGAGCTAGGTACAGACTCTATATAGAATTTATAATTAAAAACACCTGGATGTGGAAGGAGTGCTGGACTGCTGCAGAGCAGTGTCTGTGGGGTGGTGGGGACCAGGAGGCTAGGTCTGGCAGCAGTGAGGTTGCTGCACCACTGGGTCATTAACTACTTGGATGCTGTTATTGTGGCGGCGGTAATCGCCGTGTGGCACTGACCTATAAGGGACCGCACAAATTGTACCTTGAAGCAGTGTGTGCACTTTGATCAGCTCACTCCTAATGTTAGTATTAATAATGCTAAAAAGCCATTTGGATGTGCGGACGTATTTGTTTTTTCTCTTCATGGGATTATTGTTATAGTGGTATAAAAGTCTTTACACAAAAGAGTACCTATATCAACTGTAAATTTTTGGTTGGAAACATAGCAGTCTCCTAGGTGCTACACAAGTTCACACAATGTATATTTTCAACTAATCACGGCCGTTGTTGCTAATTACAACACTAGCCGTGATTAATTGATAATATACATTGCAGTGAAGTCAGTTTTGTGCTGTCTCTATTCATTGAATAGCAGCCACACAAAACTGACTGTGCACACAATGTAAATTGCTGCTCCGGACGCACTTTACATTGTGTACTATGGGTTATTGGAATGCAAGCTTACCCGTATGTGCCTGCATCCCAATTCAAAAGAAAAGAAGTTCATCCGGACGCTAATGCAGTACCGGCCAGGTGGAACTTCAATGACACCGGCCGTTCTGTCACATGGCCAGGTCACAGAACGGCCATTGTCTTAGTGTGTTTGAACCCGGCCTTAGGCTGTAGCACTTTAAATCCAAGCAAAAGTGCCAACATATATGATACAAAAGCCATGAGTAAATGCCACTCATACTTAATTCACATTTGGCAGTAAATCAGATGGCAGAATGTCATGTTGTTTTGCATTATTTTTCTAGCCATTGGGTTCTAAGACTTCAAGCAGCTTAGTATGTTGGGTGAAGAAAGGAATGAGCCATCAAGACCTCTTAGTTCATGGTGCACAATGTGTCTTAATATTCCTGCTGAACGTATCTAATTAATAGTTCTCCCCTGTTTCTCTGTTAATAATTTTATCGGAGATTCCTCTGTAGAACATGCCGAGTGTTTGTTTTATAATCTCCCGGCTCCTTTGTGTTCCCGGTGTTCCTTTCTAGGAGACCCTGACTATTTCATTTCTCTGTTTCTCGTTCTGACCCACCAGACCACCTGAAAAAATGAGACCCTTTGCGGGATGACAAATAAACACGTCTCGTAGGTTAACTGGACGCAGACAGATATCTCATTCCGGGCTTGTTTATTTATTTTTTATTTTCTCTTCTTTTGTAGTTAATCTGCTGGATTCGAAAGCAATTCAGGGGGAGCTGGGCTGGATCTCCTATCCGTCACACGGGGTGAGTTTACTAGACTGTGAAATGGGAAAATGCTGTTTCAGAACAATATGCTATTTAACGACTGTTTCCTTTTTCATGGTACGCTGCAGAATTGCTAAGCCTCTTCTGGATGTCAAACTAGAAGGAGAATTTTTTTTTTTCAGCACAGGAAGATGGTTTGTGTTTATGTCTAAAATACCTCTAGAAGATGCTTTATCCAGAGTACACGGCCCCTGGGGAATACTCTCATTTTATCACATCAGTAACCCTTGATGGCCCTGTGGCTTTTACGTATAGCAAATTTTTAGCTCCAATACACAATAGTGACCAGTTATATTTTTATAAAAATAAAGCAACATGATGTAACTCAGTATAATAATACTATGACATAGCAGCCTATGCACAACCTATATAGGATATAGGAGCTTCGTACACAGATAACATGCCGTGACAAATCACCATTCGATAATATAAGAAGTCATTTGCACTACCGTTTCAATTACTATTGTGGCCATTTTTCAAACCCATCTGTTCATAGACACACATTGATGGTAGCACTTCCCCTGTTTACACATAGGATAGGATGTAGTGCTGACAAATGATGATTTTTATATTGGTGTAAAAAATGCAGTAGGGTGATGGCAAATCCATTGTGTGTTTACAGGGGACGATGACCAGTCATATACATTTGTTGGGATATATATATAAAAAAAAAAAAAAAAAAATGAAATGAATAAAAAATAAAAATGAAAGGGGTACTCCAGCGAAAAATGTTTTCTTTCAAAAAGTGCCAGAGATTTGTAATTTACTTCTATTAAAAAATCTCAAGTCTTCCAATACTGCTCTATGTCATAGACATAGATATGCAGGACATACAGCAGATGATAACCACTGTACTTGAAGTCTTGATATTTTTTAATAGAAGTAAATTACCTGGCACTTTGGACACCAGTTGATTTGAGATTTTTTTTTTTTTTTACTGGAGTTGTCGTTTAAACTAAAAACTAGGTTGTTGTGGTCAATATATTTTGGTATGGCTTTGACAAGGAGAGACATATCACAGGTATAAGGGAGAAAGGAGGTGGAGGGATTTGCCCTTTGTGCACATGACCCTTGACCCAGACACATTACTCTGGCAGTGACCCATTGTAGAAGCTGAGCTGCAGCCCTGTTACTGATTAAGGTTATGTTCACACAACGTCTTTTATAGGCAAAAAAAATCAAAATTTTTTTTTTTATAATGACGGCCATTAATAGCGATCAAGATTATTAATGATGCCCGTCATTATTAATTAGCAACCGCTATTTCACCTAAAAAGACATTTAGGGAACACAGCCTCAAGCTATGTTCATGAACATTATTTGCAGCCGTCATTGCCAATAGACTGTTGTCCAGAAAGATGGCCATCATTTTTACATAGTGAAAACATAGCCTAATGCTGCACAGGCATAAAGCAGCATGATACCCAGTTTTTTTTGTATATTATGCATACTATACATAAAGTTTAATTACTTTTTTTATATAATGAAATTGTGGGCTATAATTTGTTGCACTTGGATGCCATATAAAAACTACAAATTGAATACAATTGCATCTCATGAGTCCAAATTTGAAATGGCCTGTGTCATTGCCAGCAGCATAAAAATAAGCAGAGTAATGCAATGTATACAGTAAAAAGTAAATGAAAGCATTTAGAAAGCAATTTTCTGTGACATAAGAAAGTCAGGGTTCAGTAACATTTCTTCTGTGTTGTTTCTGCTATTTCTTAGTCCTTAGTGTGTTCCAGGATAGCTGGTGACTGGAGAGGAGCAGATTTACAATAAGTTCTGATTTGCAAAACACTGAGCGCTCAGCATTTGACTTTTGGTGGTTGGAGAAGATAGATGAGGCCCTAGGGCTGCCTGGAAAACGCGGATACATTTTATGACTTATGGCTGTATCCATGTTTACCAAGCAGCACTAGGGCCTCATCCATCTTCTCCAGCCACCAGGAGGCAAATGCTGAGCGCTCAGTGTTTCGAGAATCGGAAAAGATTGGTGACAATCAATATGGAGGGCCTTTTAATGCCTCTATATACCTGTATGCTGAATTACATCAACTGCTTTGCCAGTTAGTAGTCAAATAAAGCTGGGTAGTAGTAATTAGAGTTGATAGAACCTAGGGAAATCCTAGGTTCTATAGAACTGGAACATTCACGAACCTGCCGCATTTGATTGCTAAAGCCTTCCTGGTCCGTAGGGAAGGAGAAGCATGCTCAGGGAACGCCTGGAATTCCGGGATTCGGCCTATTACCTAGGCTGAATTCTGGAATTCCAGGTGGTACCCAGGCTGTCTTTTCCTTCCCCACGGATCGGAAAGGCATCAGCAATCAAGTACGACAGGTTCGTGAATGTTCAAGTTCGATCGAACCTAGGATTTCCCTAGGTTTGATCAACCCTAGTAGTAATTAGATTGCTGTTTTTTTTTTTTTGCAAAAAAAACTGATGAAAAACAGATGCATTTGTGTGCATCCATTTTGATCTATTTTTCCATTGAAAAAAAAAAAAAAGGTTCAAATCAGATCAAATCTGTTCAAATCAAATCAGTGTGGTCGTACACATTTTTTGGGTATATTTTAAAAAAATATATTTATATACTGTATAATGAAAGTCAATGGAAAAATGCATCCATTTTTCCATCTATTTTTTTTTTTGTAAAAAACCAACCAAAAAAAAAAGGTAGTGTGAACCCAGAGAAAACAGATCACCACAAATCTAATGAATACATAGACTTGATAGAAAAGGATTGGGATCTAGCCCTCCAGTTGCTGATGCTCAGTTATAATAGTCACTACATTGTGTCAGTCTATACATTTTTTTTTATAATACAATGTCTGGAGCACAACTGGAGATGTCTAAAGCTTGGAAACCTGTCACATCTTTGTTCCCTTATTAAAAATATGCTGCAATTTCACACCCCCAAATCCGACTCCACTCATTACCAAGCGGCTTAATCCAGCTGTGTTTCTGCAGCATTAACCACATACTTGGCAGTTGACCTAAAATTCTCAGATATGTACTTGGCGCTCGTAATGATACCCAGCATCTTTAAAGTTAGATTTTTAACCCGTGTCACTTTTCTGAACTCTCCGAAAGCCTCTGGAGTAACTTGCTGACATCACCATGTAAAGCTGCTACAGTCAAAGCAATCTAAAGGTTCACTCAAAACATAAAATCGAAAAATAAAATCCACCACACCATGTTTATATATTTTATCATAGAGTTAAGAAATAAAAAAAGACTGTACACAGACTGATATTATCCCATACAGTGGTAGAAACTACCTAGTGGGAGAGGGGCTTACCTACTGGAGTGACCATATACAAGAAGATTACATACCGCCGCACTTTACCTTAAAAGCTTAATCTTTATTGTGTCCAAAAACACATAACAGGACGTAAAGTAACACATACTCCAGCACCCTCCTTACATTTCCCCCTTAACAGTGCCGCAAGCAGTAATAATGTCACTTTAGTGGCTCCCCGCAGTAAATTGGGTAGGTAAGTGAGTTGGGAGAAAGAGGTGGTAGGTCTCTCTAATAAATTGTTACTCCAGTAGATAAGCAAACCCCCTTCCCAGTAGGTAGTTTCTCCCACTAGGTAGTTTCCCCAGTATGGAGGCATCCAGTAGGCAATTTCTCCCTCTAGGTAGTTAACCCAGTATGGAGGACTCCAGTAGGTAGTTACTCCTTCTAGGCTAAGTAGTTCCCCACTAGGTATTTTCTCCAGTATAGAGGCCTCCAGTAGGTAGTTACTCCCTCTAGGTAGTTTCCCCACTAGGTAGTTTACCAAGTATGGAGGCCTCCAACATTTAGAGTCTTCCTCTAGGTAGTTTCCTCACTAGGTAGTTTCCCTGGTATGGAGGCCTCCAGTAGTTAGTTTCTCCCTCTAAGTAGTTTTCCCACTAGGTAGTTTTCCTAGTATAAAGGCCTCCAGTAGTTAGTTTCTCCCTCTAAGTAGTTTCCCCACTAGGTAGTTTCTCCGGTATGGAGGCCTTCAGCAGGTAATTTCTCCCTATAGGTAGTTTCCCCACTAGGTAGTTTTCCCAGCATGGAGGCCTCCAGTAGGTAGTTTCACCATATTGTATATCACTTAATAAGCCATTTTAGTATGAAAGTTGCCATTGGTATATCCACCCAGTCAATAATGCTGCCAAACTTAGGTAATTGTCACATGGGCTATATTCACACTAAGTTAAAAAAAAAAAAAAAAAAAAAGTCCTCTTTTTTGGTTTAAAATGACGTCCGTTATTACAACATTTTAATTGACCTCAATGGAATGTATTGAAGTCAATGGAATAACGGCCATCCAATGCACACAGTAAATAAAATGATGGATGCTGATTGCACAGATGTGAAAATAATGATCATGACAATTATTTGCGGATGTCTTTTGCAAACACCGGACGTTATTTTTTAGTTGATCACACAGTTGTTCTTTTTTCACCGTCCTTTCAATGTATTTACTATTAAACGCAAGTGCGATCAGTCCACCATAACTAGAATAATGTACCAACAGGCATCATTGCACTGATGGCCGGCCAAAGCACAAAAAATGACAGACACCAACTTGACCCAACGGACATGGGGAAAAAAAAATAAAATAAAAAATGTTGTGGGAACATAGCCATCCAGTGTAGTTTGTATTTTGTCTGGGAAATCACCGCATTATGATAGTAATAAAGATGATTGAAGCCAGTGTTGTCTGCCGGGCGGCATTGGTGCTAGGCACCAATAGGGATAGGGATATCTCTGAAAGGTGCAGCATAGGATACTATATCCCATATATAATATATAGGGCCTGTATATCTACATATAACCTGCACCAGGATCACGTAGACAGAGGGTTAAATGGATATGTTTATAAAGGATGACACTAGTTTGCGTTATATTTTCACTCATTACATGTATCCAGACACAGACAGTGAAATCCTATCTGTCCCTCCAGCCCGAGTGCTTTATATCACAGGTACTTAATATATCTGTCATCATTGTGTCTGCCTCTCCTGGCACACCTCGCTGCTGACAGCATGCCAAACCTTCTAAAATAGCATTGTCTAATCTATGAATTGTTGTTTTCTCTACAAAAAGTGCAAGTCGGACTTTGATTTCTAGACAGCTATAAAATGTCTTGGAAGTATTTAAAAGATGATGAAAGAGAAGTAGAAGCTTCCCCGTGCATCTAACATGACATACGCCGCAGAATAACAATGTAACCAATGATTCTTTATTAGTAATGGTGTCTTTATAACTGAAATGCAGGAGGGACGTGTATCATAGATTTAGGAAGTTATGATATATAACAAAGATGAATTACTCTTTGGGGTCTCCTGCTAATACTCTCCTGTACAAAGTAGTTGTATTACATTAGTTGCTTCAGATTTTCATGCTTGCACAGTGCCACAGTGTCTGTAAAAGTACTGTAGGACAATTGATGTGCCACTATTTATGGTTATATCTCATTGGATTTACTGTGGGTTTTAAGTAGAACTCGATGTAAAGCCTCTGCATCAGCTTTACTGTAAGGGTTTTCTTGATGCGCAATTAAATTGCAACAGGAAGATCACACTATTTCAATAGTCCTAATAAAAAGAATAACCTGGAGCCAAACCCAGTCCTTTCTTCACAAGCAGTTCTTGCAGACAAGTTTTTTTTTTTTTTTTTTTTTGATGGGGCAGTTTGATATGAGGCTGCAAGGACTGTGCAATACTACACATCTACGGCAATGCTGGTGCATTTAAGATAGAATAGGCCAGGGAGACTAGAACTAGAAGGTACCATGGTAATTTCTTCTGTATACCCCTATACACTGACGTGAATGAAGTCTCAGCATGGAACCATTACAATAAATCAGATAATCCATTTTCTTTAAAAGGGTCCTCTGATGAGAAGTTTATTGCAGGACCTTCCCAATGATCAACTGCAGTCTGTGTTTGACTCCCCTGCAGCACCTTCTGTAGGGGAACAGTGAGCCCTATACTGATCCTAGCTCGCTGTCCCTGTCTACCTGGATGATCTACCCTTGGCGGTAAGCCCCAACTGTCTGGCGTACTCTACACTCATTGGGTGCAGGACCTATCAGCAGTACAGAATGGTCAGCAAGTAAACCAAGGGAAGTCTAATAACAAGTCAGGGGTCAGAACCAAAAGAGCCATACCATAGACAAAAAACTGAAAAAAAACCATCAATAAACAGAGCTGAGGTCAAAGAGCTGGTAAAGTGGTACAAAATTAAGATCAGGGATGTAGTCAGGAAGCAATTCAAAGTCAGGAACCCAATGAACACAGGGGAAATGCTGCTGTGTATTATCTGCCCATTATCCCTCCGGCTCTCAGTCTGGAGCGCTTGTGATTATCCCGACACTCCAGCATCCCTAATAGGCTGCCGGATCACTCGGCCTGGCCTCCATAACATGCCCCCAGGTTGCCATGTGATAACCGATCATCTATAGAAAGAGACACCCACCTTCCTCTCTGTGTGGGAGGAGAACTGACCAGCACAGGAGCGAGGTTGGGTACGTTCCTGACACCACCACAAGGCAAAGTATTACACTATTCCTGTTGCTGTGTTTTTATGAATAGATGAAGGTAGAGATGGGCGAATCTCGAGCACTCTTGGGTTGGTCTAAACCTAAATGATCTGCATTTGATTAGCGGTGGCTAAAGAATTTGGATGCGGCCCTAAGACTGCCTGGAAAACATGGATACAGTCATAGGCCATAGGCTATATCAATGTTTTCCAGGGCCCTATTCCACGGGACGATTATCGTTTGAAAAATCGTTAGATCCTTTGTTATTGGCCGATAATCATTTTGTATAATAGCAGACAACAATTCAACGACCAACCAGAAATCATTGGTCGCTTGATAGAATTTGGATCTATTTTAATCAATGATCGTTTGCAAACCGTTTGGTGTAATAAGACGTCGTTCAGTGAAACAGACGCAGGACGGCCGCAAGAGCGATCATAAGTAACGATCATCATTCCGTGTAATTGGATGACCGATTTTCAGGTCGTTTGCCATAGCGGTCATTTAAGATCGTTTATCGTTAATTGTCAAAATTTGCTTAGTGGTAATGCTGCACCCAACTTCTGCAGCCACTGGTAATCAAATGCAAAGTGTTTGGGTTTGAGACTCAGGTTCAAGATTCGCTCATCACTAGATGAAGGCGCTGGCTGCAGTTTTCCCTTCTATAAAATTTTGACTGATAGGAAAAATAAAAATGGGTTTTCTATACTAGAAAAACCAGTCTAAAGCTTTACAGATGTCTTTGGTAAGAGAGAGGTTGTTATGATATTAGTTGTACAGATCTGCCGTCAGATATCAGGGTTCCTGCGTAAACTTATTTTTTTTGGAATGATATATTCCGTAGATAAAATTTTCTAAAAATTCGACTATTCACCAAAAATAGCCTGAACTCGAATGACCTGTGTTATTATATATATATATATATATATATATTGACATATGAACCGGAATACTGTTACTTATATTTTATATCTCCAAATGACATAAGGAATGTAAAAGAACTTCTCTTGTAATAGCTTAATATATAGGTAACCGAGTACGGCACACAGTTCATGCACATGGAGGTGGCCGTAGGAATCTGTAAATTCCCTGATCACATTACTTTTATTTCAAGGATATGCTATAAAGATTCGATATGAAACATTGTGGGGCTAGTAAAAAAAAAAGTTACAAGATTTTTTTTTTTTTATTATTCCACCAGTAATGATAAACCACATATGTAAAGTTAATCGAGAACCTATGCAGGTAGAAGAATAATATGTTTGCAGTAGATCTATAAATGTTATCCATTGAAGTCTAATAAATTATAGAGAAAAAGTATTCACCATATGGAAAACTCTATGTACTGTATGTAACCCCCAGGTATCATTAATGTTAAAATTAATCAGGTGAAACATATGAAATTAACTTTAAATATCCTGTTTGCATTCTCCTGTGATGATGTCATAGCTCAGTGCAGTGACATCACTATGATTACACGCAGTGATTGGCTGTAGAGCTCAGGTGAGCAGGAATGGGGAAGAATCCGAAAGCTATGTTGACTAGTTTATTAATATAGATACATATATCACCCGTAAAACTTATATAATATTATTGGCTGGATTTTTTGTTATTGCCGTAAGCACTGCAGGCAGTAGTGAAGCCGGGCCAGCAAAAACCGTATTAAGGGAGTGTTACCTTCTCTGTATTGTCAGCCGTATATTCAGATTGTCAGTCAGCAATGAAATCCAGACCCTGAAACAAGCATTTTCTCAGTCCGTCTTTTTCTCATTTTATCTTTCTTGGCTCTGAGGATTAAGTTGACACTGTTGGAGTCCAGAAATAAGCATTCTGCGAATGAAAAAAAAAAAACTTGTGTATTCAGTGATCTACATTGCAGGGAAGGCATAGTGTAAGTATTGATGCTAGTACATGTCACTACATGCTCTGTTAGCCAAAGGTCTATCTAGTTACCACCGGGCAATGAGTCTGGTTGTCTGTATAAATTATCGGGTCTCATAGGGGGCAAAAAAACCCGATCATAATAGGGATTCTACTCACTACTCTATTTATCATTGGTCTGCATGTACGGCTAGGTTTTAAAGGAACACTCCAGGATTTTCTTTTTTTTTTTAATGAAGAGTTTTTTTTATATCAAATTTGTTAGCCAAAAACAGCATAAACAATGGACCACCACTATTACATGTAAAGACCACTAAATTGGTGTAAGTGGGCACTGGCCTGAGTCGTAATGCTATCTCAATATAGCCAAGCTATATAACCCAAAAAAAGAGAGTAATGTAGCAATAATTTTGCTACATTACTCAATTTTAGTTTTTTTTGGTTATATAAATAGATCAAATTTGGTAGATTCAGATTATATATAGGAGGCACCCCTTGGCAACAGGCTTCCTTCTCTGGAGAGAGGGATATCTGGCTTTTCCCGTGTTTTGAGACTCGCAACTGAGGCTTCACTGAGTTCTCCCTGAGTTCAGTGATTGTTGTGTTTTATGAGAGATGTTTATAGCCACATCTATTTTAAGCAGGGGCATATATACAGTAGGATTTAAAAAAAAAAAAAAAAAAGTAAAAGAAATTACACCACAATCACATTTTACTATCATAGTGATTGGATAATATCATGATACTGCTAATAAATAAAAAAACAAACTGTATAAGTGATTACAGTGCAGTTACATAGAGTGACTACAGGTGACATCACCTCTGCTGAAGTTTTTCACTCTTCCAGTTCTTTTCAGTCTGTCATAGACAATCGTTATGATATCTTCCAGCCAAAAGTTTTCTCTGTGGAGTTTCCAGTGCAGATGTCTTTGGCTCCTCACTTCTCCAGCACCTTATCCACCTATTCTCCATCCTCAATAAAACTATTCTGTTGTCTCTATAACAGTACTATCCTGTGCCTTTTGTTGTCCTTTGTGCTCTCATACTGTAACTGTAATTACTCTACAAAAACCAGTTCCCCAAATCATAATAGTGCTCCACATAATGATGCCTCCCTTTGTGCTCCACACAGTAATAGTGCTCCTCTATTTGGATCAACACAATTATAGTGCCCTTATTTTACTGTCCCACAGTAATACTGCCATCAGCATAGTTAATGTGCCACCTTAGGGCCCTGTTATGCTGCGTTTAAACTTAGCGATAATACACCTAATCGATCATTTAACGATTTTAAAGCAACAATTTGGTTTTTATAACGATCAGCGATTAGACAAATAAATCGTTAGAAAAATCATTTAAAAGATCGCTTAAACCCATCCCACACATAGGCTATGTTCACACAACGTCTTTTCATCTCCGTTTAAAATGATGTCCGTCATTTTGAGTCTAAAATAAGGAATGTTATTTAGCAGCCTTGCCTCCCCTTAGTGCACTGACGGGTGTTTGTACATTATTCTAGTTTGGTTACTAATTGCCCTTTGGATGCGGCTTAATTGAAAAGTCCATTGAATTTAAAGGGGTTGTCCGGCGCTAAAAAATTATTCACAGAATAACACACATTACAAAGTTATACAACTTTGTAATGTATGTTATGTCTGTGAATGGCCCCCTTCCCCGTGTCCCACCACCCCCACCCGTGTACCCGGAAGTGTGGTGCGCTATACATACCTGTCACGTGCCGACCACGGTCTCCGATCCTCAGCAGTGACGTCTTCTTCGGGCGGCCAGCGGATCTTCCCGAGTGCTGGCCGCCCTCTGCAGCGTCATCCGAAGCTCAGCCGCGATTGGCTGAGCATAACATTGCATTGCAGTCAGTTAAATCTCAGCAAAAACGGACGTTATTTTTAAATATGAAAATCGGACACGTTTTTAATATTTTTGAAGTTGTGTGAACATAGCCATAGGGTGAATCTTTGATAATCTATGATAAGATTTTATTTTTTCTTGAACTACCCCTTTAAGGTATTTTTTTGTGCAGATATGTAGCACTCAATACCAATAAGAATTGAAAGATTGGATTCATTGTTTCCATCTTTAATGATCTTAACATTCTTGTGATCTCAATTAAATTAAAATGTTCCTCCTTAAAATATTTAGTCACACCTGAAAAAAAAAAAGAAAAAGAAAATGTACTGAACATGAGATCCCAGCTTTTGCTGCATCTTCCTTTCTCAGATATGTACTTTTGGCAAATGTTTTGTCTTGTGATGCACTGTTAATGTGCCACTGCAACCGCATTTATCAGACTGTAGCAAATAGTGCCAGAAATTATTGGCAGTCTTGTTGAAAACATTGCTTGATGTATTAACTGCTGTGTTGCTGTAAATGTGCAACAGACTATGCAAACTAGACCTTAAAGCCTGTTCTCATCCAAGAACTACAATAAGGGTGTTGGGTGTAGTTACAGTAAGTGGGCTTCGAGTGGGCACGAAATCTACATAAATATTACTCCTTCTATTAACTGAGAAGGAATTCTGGCACAATCTGCACCAATAAATTGGCATGTCTTGTGCTATTATGTGTTTTTAACCATTTTTGCTCCTCAGTAAATGAGGGGGAGGGGATTAGATGGAAGGGGCAGGGCTTAGCAAAATATTGATGTAGCATAAGCAATAGGTGGTAGATATATGTAGATAAAGGGAAACATTCGAAGATAAAACTTTTAACATATTTACCATCTAATTGAATGGTGTTTTTAGTACAGTCTCTATTATAGATGGGACGCTCAAGGGGTACAGGTAAGGGCCCTATTCTACGGGACGCATAATCGTTAACGATAAACAATCCAAATGACCGCTATTACGAAAGACCTGAAATCGTTTGGCCATTTACATGGAAAGATAATCGTTACTTATGATCGTTCTTGCGGTCGTCTTGTCGTCGCCATTGCATTCGTCACTACTGCGAACGACCGAACGACTTCTTATTCAATGCGAACGATTTGCACATGAGCAACGATAAAAATAGGTCCAGGTCTTATTAAACGGTCAACGATTACTTGTTTGGTCGTTATTAACTGCTATTCAAACGAACGATTATTGTTTAGATTCAAACGATTTAACGATAATCTGAACGATAATCGTCCAGTGGAATAGGGCCCTTAGTATGACCACATTAGTACAGGAGCCTACATGGAACTGTCTAGGAGAAGTGACAATGGGAGGAGAGTCATACCCAGTAACCCTTTCTGCTTCCTTTAAGTGACCAGGATGAATAACCTTTAAATATGCCCATATAGCTTAGAATGAAGGCGGCCAAACCTGCTGCCTCCGGCAGGTTCAGGCGTCTGTCTAGGGAGTATAGCAGCTTCCCAACTCTTCACCAACATATGTTGTTGATGGAGAGAAGGATTGGGCATGTTGGATTTTTATTACCCAACCCAAGTGTTCTGGAATAGATAAGCTGCCACCCCGGAGAATCAATGGAGCCACATCACACTGGGGGCTAGCGGGCTTGCTCCCAGTGCACCGGGACAGGATAGTGCGCCCAAAAAGACCGGCACCAAGCGTGGGAACCAGGAGGCAGTTAAAAAAATTACCGCACCACCGGCATCCCTGCATCTGCACTGATCCATTAAGGTAAAATAGGCGTAGCGATGGACCTTATGGTACATGCGCTTTAATAATTACTGTTTACCAGACAAATTTAGGTTACCCTATCCTGGCATGTGGCGGTAGACCTAGAATGACGAGCGGGACCCTTTAGATGGTACCCCAGTAATATGGTACCATCCTTGAAGCTGGACCATGTTGCTCCCCTAAATGTAGCACTAAATTTTAAAGCATATAGTCTTCATGCAAAGCTACACATGGTAGAGGTCTTGTGTCCTCAAGTCTCCTATCCTATTCAGCTGTAAATGGTGTCTACAATTCACCAAATGCTAACACTGAAATGATTTAGCACACCCAACATATAAACAAATCTCATTCAAGAAAAATAGATATTCTGGGGAATTCGCCAAACTAGGTTTTGACAACTTTTATCTTGTTGATAAATTGTTATATATTATTTTGCCTGAAAAGTCTAATCCTGAAGAATGTATGGCCGGTGCTAGGCACTCGTACATATTCTTTCATAGACGTAGATCATTTATAATCTTATATATTGTGTGTTTCTAATTGTAGCTGTTTTGTTTCGGGCTGGTTTCACACGATCGTTATATGGGTGTATTTCTTGTCCATGTCACAGCCACAAGTCTTGGCCCAACAGCGGGTCTCATGACCTCAAATGACCACATTGTAGTTATCTATGATGCTATCAGTTCAGGTGATTTGATTGATGTCATTCATGTGAAACTAGCATAAAATGACTAAATCCTTTACTTTAAACGATCATCAAGTAAAATACACCTGACTGTCCCCATGAGCCCCCGCCATGGTGCACAGCTATAGTGGATGCCCTACATTACAGGGGACAGAACCAGAGCTAAACTGTTTGTCACGAGTGCACACATAGGGCTTCCTTTCTCTTACTTGTCTAGCCAATCAAAAAACATATTCCTCTTTTACTCTTTTACTGCTTTTGGTGCATGTACGCACAATGATTATGATTATGTAATTGTGCGGTGCGTGGGTCCGTTGGCCTCTCGTCGGATGGATTTGTGACATGTAGCCTCTAGTGCGGCGGAGGCAGGGTAGGGGGATGCGGTCTGTGGCCCCATTCTTACAAGAGAGAATGACATTGACAAACAGACGACCGAATTGTTCATCGCTCCTTGTCAGAGTCCGTTTTTTACAGTCAGCGCCGGGTGTCCCCCTATGAGTCATGGGCCCCCAGGCAGCTGCCTACCCTGTCCAATGGGAACGACTGCTCTGCCCATAGACAGTATACAAACTTTCGGATCACCACAAATCAATAACACAAATGACATAAATTGTCGATTTTATGTCATGGTCATGGCATACTTAGCTTCTATGCTGACAGCTAGAGACGAGCGAATATACAGTAAGGACGAAGTGAAGTGCTTCCTCCCTATCTGTGTTCCGCTCATCGGGCTTGAAAAAAGATGGATCCCATCCTGGGAAACTGGGAGAAGATTCCCAGGACGGGATCCATCTTTTCCCAGCACCTAGGAGTGAGCGGAGCGGAGCACACTTCAAGCGTCACAGGCCGATGAGCGGAATACAGATAGGGACGAAGCGCTTCGCTTTGTCCTGACTGTATATTTGCTCATCTCTACTGACAACAGTAAAAATGCAATCATATCCCAGCAAAATGAGCACTCTGTGGATTTCAGCATGCTCACATTTCTGCGCCATATTCATTTCAAGTGTTTTTTTTTTCAGAGTAATTTTAATTCTCTGTAACATATCTTCTAATGACTTATTGCAATGTTTTGCATTTCGATATTTTTACTGCAAAAGTTAATGGGGAGGGCAGTGTTCTCTATAGACAGAAGGCGACCCAGTCCCGGCCACATTGTTTCTCTATTTGTTTAAAATTTACATGAGCGAACTCGCATATAACCAAAGTTGGAAGTAATGAATGAGGGTGATGTAAACGCCAGCATGTGTCATGCATTCTGTCTCCTGTCTGCCATACTATAAGATATGGAAGGCAGACGTTGCCAAGTCTGTTTTCATTTATGTCTGGGGCTCCTATTGACTTTGCAGTATAAATATTCAAATATTGTTTCTCACAGATGCCAACTGATGCACAGACAGTCTGCAAAGCTACAACGTGACAAACTGAGGCAGGGAGTCGCTGCAGTGTGAAATTTCTGTACTGTTTGATGAATTGACTGTTTTTATTTGCCGCCTCGTGTCAGAGAGGCAGCCATCTTGCCTACAACAGACACAGTGATATATGGGATCTTCAGCTTTTCCCGTTCTGCTGGGAATCTTTTCAAATACCAGACGGTAATAGAATTCTGCAAAACTAACCATTTGTAAATACCAGTGTGTGCCCAGCCTGCCGTGACATGGCAGTAACAAATGTCTTTAGGTGAACGCTCTCTGTTGGTGCACAATGTTAGATTATAGTCATTTAGATCTTGGGTAAAATATTTGGGAGTATTTTAGCTTCCTAGAATAGTTTTGTGCAGGAAAGCAAGAAAACATTAATTCAGTTAGGTTTAACAATATCTAATAAGAGCAAAACTCTCCTGGACAATTCCTAACATGGA
The DNA here is from genome assembly GCF_027789765.1 of Dendropsophus ebraccatus. NCBI lineage: Eukaryota > Metazoa > Chordata > Amphibia > Anura > Hylidae > Dendropsophus > Dendropsophus ebraccatus. The sequence goes on along the minus strand of NC_091464.1, from coordinate 88,020,137 downwards.
CAGAGGTGGCAGCAGAGAACACAATCTTGGATTGGATAGAAGTACACAAGAAGTACTGGAAGGCCGGAATGTTTTAAACTGATGTAATTAACAAATTTATATAACTCTCTAGCTCAAGTTGATTAACATTTTTGTATACTGTGGAATGCCAATCGGTGACTGCAATGGTTTCCGGCCCCGACACTGATTGACTGAGCAGAGACTGCATACACTGACCACAAACACAGCAAACGCTGTCTACTATGTCTGGTGCCGGGGAACGGAGGGGGCAGCATGAGCCCAGGAGGTAAGTATAAGTACCTCCCTTACTGATATAGAAAACATTTTTAGGTTGGGAAACCCCTTTAGGGTGCCTTCACACATACCGACTCGCAGCGTTAATAACGCTGCGAGTCGGCTAGGTCCTGGCAGATCACTGTCAGTACAGCACACAGCGGTCTGAATGACCGCTGCGTGTATGTAATTCTGCCGGACGCTTAATCCCTTCTGATGCCGCCGGCCTCCCGATCCGCATACATTACCTGTCCTCGCTGCACTGGGTCCCGGCGTCCTGCTCTCGTGCCCGGACAATCAGTGTGTTGCCCTGACGCAGCCACTGATTGGCTGGGCGGGATAGCAGGACGCTGGGACCCCGTGGAGCGAGGACAGGTAATGTATGCAGAGCGGGAGGCCGGTGGCATCAGAAGGGGTTAAGCGGCCGGCAGATTTACATACACGCAGCGGTCGTTCAGACCGCTGTGTGTATGTACTGACAGTGATCTGCCAGGACCTAGCCGACTCGCAGCGTTATTAACGCTGCGAGTCGGTATGTGTGAATGCACCCTCAAAGAAGTTTGGCCAGACCCATTTTTTTAGCAAGTGCTGCCTCTCACGCGCTCCAGCACTGGTGGGCGCATACCGCAGCTCTGGCCCCCAGGTCCCCAGCCACTTCTTGGTTTGAGCGGGGACCGGGCTTGTGACATGACAGGTCCGCTCAGCCAGTCAGCGGCTGTAACAGAGTCCAGCCTCATCTGCTCACTGGCTTAGCAAACGTCCCATGTCACGACCCAGGTCCCCGCTCAGACCAGGAAGCAGCTTGGGACCAGAGCACTAGGATGAGCCCACCAGCGCTGGAGCGGGGGAAGTAAATGCCTGTTATTTCTTTTTTCCTCCCCCTCCACTGCCCTTGCTAAAATAATAGGTTTAGCCGGACTTTAAGGCAATTGCTTCTAAGAATTCCAACCTGATGGGGTAGATAAAAAGGAGAGTTGCCCATAGCAACAACCACATTCTATTCTCTTTTGAATTAGTTACTAGTGATGAACAAACATCCCGATGTTTGGTTCAGATCCCGAATATAAAAAAAAAAATGATCGTGATCGGTTTGTGTTCTCAGAATATTCACAAACAAATAATGAACATACAGTAGAAGCGTACATTTTGCTCTATGTAAAATTCTCTTTGCATTCATTTGCCTACAGATGGCATACATTTCTGTCTAGAGTTCACACATGCGTACAGATTATCAAGTGCAAAGCGTAAATTACGCAGTTCGAATATGTTCTAAAATGATCTTTAGAACCATTCCGAACATCGAACAAATTGTTCATGATCAGCGAACACAAACAGTTAGCGTCATGTTCTTACAAACATACAAACATTTATGAACATGTTAGTTACTACGGGCTCTACTTTTCCTGTTTTGGATAAATCTTTGCCATCAATATCTGAATGATCAGAGGACGCTATACCTCAGCCTAGTTCTACCGACACAGAAGTAACCCGACTGCATGAAGGTTATTGGCTTTTATATCCAGTGGTTTTGTCTGATTTCCTCAAACATTTTCTGCTAATGATTTGCCCAAATCTCATGAAATCGGACAATATCTGAATTGTTTCATTTCATCGCGAGTATTACGGTCTAATAAATTATGTGCAAGAAAAGCCCATCTGACAAATGGCTCCATTGGCTGAGTGCTTCGGTTCCTTGGAGCACTGCTAAATTATAGCTTTATCTCAGCTGTATTCCCCTCACTTGTGTGGTTGTGCTGTTCTTCATTAGTTGTGGTATCTTCCAGGGGAAAGAGATTCCAGACAAGTAGCTCGGATTCTGCCTAGTCCCTGCTCGGGTAACACCGCTGCGCTGCCATATTTTATTATATCTCTGATCGATCATTTCACCATTTGTAGGATAGATTGGTGTAGGTTGCGTCTCGCTTTCCAGCGGTTAAGAAAAATGCTCTTGAGCTGCTATTTCAGGGGATGTCGTGAACGAGCTTGGATTTTATTTAGGACAAGTGCGGCAGGCTTCCCAGTCGCTGTTTGCTTTGAAGAACCATCATTTCCCTTGTGGCTTCTACTTGTGTTTTTCTCAGTCTGTCAGCATAAATGAAGACCACTTGTGGGAAGTTATCGTGGTGTTTGCCGTCAGTGTTTTATGCCGTGTAGTCTATTAGATTTGAAAATGTCTTCTCTCTTTTTCTTTTTTTTCTTTTTTGTTACGTCTTTGCCCTCCGGGGGGGTTGGCAGAAATAAAGTGATGTTTGTAATTGGGCTGGTCTGTAATGACTATAGACATAGGAAAAAACGAGGGATATATTTACTCAGATAGTGAATAGCATGTCTATTTTCTACGGCCGCAGTTCGGTGAACAACGGCCATAGAAAATAGTTGGGCGCACAATGTTAAGCATTACTACCCGACAATTTTGAATTGGATTGCAGACACACCCAAAAGTGCCCACAATCCTAGTGGGAAAAAAATATTGTTCCTGCACCCGATATGGCAGTGTCAGCCGCAGAAACATGTAATACAGCGGCAGTAGTTTGCCGTAGTAAACTACATTTTCTGTATTACAGTGTGTGAAAATAGCCTTAAAAGCATCTCATTTTATGAACTTCTTTGCTGAGGTTGGACTAGGGCACCATAATATAAGGGAATCCTCTGGCGGGTCCCGGCTCTGTCACAGTAATGTGCCTTAATATAAATGGGTCCAATAGTCCAGCAGAAGATTAGGGTCTGTTTCTTATGGTTGGATAACCTTGTCGACAGGGTGCTTATTTGTTTCCATAGCTTGCAATGCTATTGGCGTAACACATCACTTTATGAATATATATAAGAGCAGGGATTCCTGTTTATCCTCAGACTGATATGCTGCATATACTTCTGTGTGCATTGCCATTTACCGTATATATAATGGACCGGGTGTGAGAGCTGCAATGCACTGGGAGCTGTGATGCATATACAACTGGATCTGGATCACCTAATGGTCCATCAGAATAATGGACCAAAGGAATCACGGTGCCACCCCTTTATCTGCAAGGGCCTAACCTGAAAAATGTTTTTCTTCTTCATCTTTATCTTCTCTTTTTTTCATCTTATCCATATGTCTACTCATTAAGGTATTAAATATTCAACATTTTCATATTGAGTCTAAAATTATATTGGGGGCTGCACATCATGTCTGTGCCAGTGCCAGACTCCATCTAAGAGGTTCCAAGTAGTGTTCCTCCTTGTGATCATGTATTTATCATCTATCCCTTAAAGCACCACTCTCCTGACATGTCTTAAAGGGGTTATGCAGGATTGAAAAACAATTGCTTTCTATAAAAAAACACAGTGCCTTATCTATCCTCAGGTATGACTCTGCTCCAATCCCTTCAATTGAACTGAGCTACAAAATTACCAACAATCTAAGGACAAGAGTGGAATTGTTTTTGGAAGCCCCCTTTAAATATTTTTTTATATTCTTCATGGAGAAAAAAAAAAGGGATTAGGGCATGATTTCTAAGAATTCTTCTGTTTTCTCTGATATTCTTCTAGAAATATATGAATAATTTGGCAAGGGATTTAGAAAAGCATTACTGCTCATGATGGAGATGTTAAAATTCCCTTCCCACGTTATCTCAAACTGTAATCAACTCTCAGCTTTATACTGGATTGCACATATTTACATAGTGGATGGTGAAAGTATTCCTGTAATATCCCTGAGGGGGTCTAAGTAGCTTAGTTGGTAATATGTACCATCTCTGGTGGTCTGTGGCAAGGAAGGGGTTAACTATGATATCCTTTATTTAAAGTGGTCTAAAATTAATATAATTAATACCATATTAGTGGGGTAACAGCACCAGCAACCCATCATCCAGTTGTTTGTCATAGCCTAAACATAAATGAAAGCAAACAGCTCCATACATCATGTAGTGGCCATGCTGGGTTACTGCAGGTCAAATCCCATTTAGGAAAATAGACTCTTTCTTTTTTTCCGTGTCAGAATTGGTGGGTTGTTTGGAAATCGGACTTCAACTAATATTGATATCCCATCCCTAGGAAAGACCATCAACAACAAGAGCCCTGTAGGGTAGATGACAGCCCTTTAGAAGCTGTAATGGCGCCATATTTGTTGGCCGCCATCTGGTGCTTGATCTGATTGTACTGGCACAATCCATATTTCGCTTTGCCAAATATCTGGATAGCTCCTAGTCGCTGTACAGTATATCAGTATATAACACATATTTATTAGTGTAAGGCCTCAGACCAGTGACATTGTATGCTGTAAATCCTCTCCATGTGTTTACAGCTATTATTAATGGAACATTACTATGCGGGTCATGTGCTACTAATATCGCCATCTTTCAGACAAATGACACATTAATACATGAATTAACCTTAAAAACAAATTACATATTATCAGTATCACTCTACCGTTTACTTCCCTTTTACTAATGTTTTTTCTTTATAGCCTTTCAGTAGAGTTTAACATCACATTAATAGCATTTTTGGCAAATCTTTCTGGCCAGAAGTTCAACATGAACTCTGCCGCTCGATGAGACACAACTCCAGACAGTGTGGTGAATTGATCTTGTAGTACGATGTACGAGAAAAAAATGTTGGCAAGGAATGGGTTGAAGTACACAGAGTTTTTATTTCCACCCAGTACTGTTCCATACGCTCTTGTTATAGAGATGTAGCAGAGCTTAATTTGTTAGTTTTATGCTGCGCTTACACGGAAAGATTATCGTGCGAATTTGCACGATAACGATCGAATTCGAACGATAATTGTACGTGTAAACGCAGCGAGCGATCAAGCGACGAGCGAGAAATCGTTCATTTTGATCTTTGAACATGTTCTCAAATCGTCGTTGGTCGTTCGCCAAAAATTCGCAGATCGTTCCGTGTCAACAGTCGTTCACCGATTTAACCTATGTGCGAGATCACAAAACGATAGCAAAACGATTGTTCCGTACGATATATCGTTCCCTCTAAACGCTGATCGTTATAAAAGAAAAATTGTTAATTAAAAATCGTTAATCGTACAATCGGGCGAATTATGGCTCCGTGTAAACGCAGCATTATTGTGTCTACTATGTGATAAAGTGATAAAAAGCCAAACCCATTTGGTGTCATCAGTGTCAGGCATGTAAGGGATCCAGAATAGAGATGAACGTAACTGGAGCATGCTAGAGTCCATCTAAACCTAGAAGCCTCTGCATTTGATTACTGGTGGCTGAAGAAGTTGGATGCAGCCTTAAAGGGGTTATCCAGCAATACAAAAACATGGCCACTTTTGCACCATTTTTGTCTCCAGTTCAGGTGTGGTTTGCAAATATGCTACATTTACTTTAATAGAACCGAGTTTCAACCCCCCCAGTCTGGAAAGTGGCCATTGTGAAAAGTGTAGCACTGGATAGCCCCTTTAAGGCTGTCTATATGTATCCATGTTTTCCAACTTTTCAGCCACCGATCATAAAATGAAGAGGCTTCTGGGTTCAAATGGACTCTAAAGAAGAAAGGAACTGAGCCCTATGTTACTGTGACTTTGGCTGACATGTTACATGCAGTCTCTAAACCTTTATAGTCACACAGCCTCTTGGTGGATCTTATTAGATTTTCACTGCCCAGGTTATCAATTGGGTGGAAAAAAAAGACAATATCTGCAATGAATAGATAGTAATGATTTGTGACATTTGTAAACACTTGGCGGACCATTGTTGGCCACACCCCAACTGCTAAACCCCGCCCACTTCCCCCAATTACAAAAATTGCACGGTGGCTCAGTGGTTAGCCCTGTAGCCTTGCAGCCCTGGGGTCCGGGGTTCAAATCCCACCAAGGGCAACATCTGCAAAGAGTTTGTATGTTCTCTCTGTGTTTGCGTGGGTTTCCTCCGGCTACTCCGGTTTCCTCCCACACCCATTCAGCCAGTCATTGACTGAGTTGAGACATTACTGTGGCCACTGTTTAGCTGAGGGAGGTCAGGATGTCACAGGGCCCCAGAAGAAGTGGAAATCATTGGAGGACAAGAAGCATTGATGTGGCAGCTGTATAAGACTGGACGAGACTAGTATAGAATATAGCAGTTTATTTTTTTTATACCATCCCCATACAGTAAAAAAAAATAAAAAAAAATCCCCAGACAAACCCTTTAAATACACAGTTAAATGATACAACTGCCTGCTGTCACCACTAGGGGACTATAGGAGCTTGGTGAATACTGCTTATACAGTGGAATGAATAATAAACCAGGGTGAAAGGCATCCTCTAGTGATGGTTACGGGCAGACAGAAGTTTATCATTTATCACTTTCTGAGCTCTGTGTCAGACAAAATTACCGCCATTCACTAAAAACAGAATTTTAGAAGTAAAAACAGTATAAGGAGGTGGACATTTAGTATAAGAGGAATGGTTATGAGAGATACCAAGTGCAATTAGACCACTGAGGTTTCTGTTAGAGATGAGCGAATCACTCGGAAATTAGTTTCGCAAAGTTTGCGAATAATCGCATAAATTTGTGAATATTCGCGAATCGCGTACAAATGAATTTTTATTAAAATAGGCAAACTATAATAGCTATAATACTGGGACTATTACAGAGTGGCGATTTTTTTTCAACAGCTGTTGTGACAGTGTCGAAATTGAAAAATGTCATTTAAAAAAAAAATTGTCAAGGAGCCTGTAAATCATATAATTTCTGCTATGGAGAGTAGTGGACGTTGGTGGATCAGTGGCATAATATCAATTTTCTCCCAGGACGGCAGTGGAAATTGGTAAATAAGCACCCAGTGAGTTATTAAGATGGACACTGTGTTCACTGTGACTCACTATACTGCACACCCAGCACCCAGTGACTTCCTATAATGCACACCCAGCACCCAGTGACTTCCTTTAATGTACACCCAGCACCCAGTGACTTCCTATACTGCACACCCAGCACCCAGTGACTTCCTATAATGTACACCCAGCACCCAGTGACTTCCTATACTGCACACCCAGCACCCAGTGACTTCCTATAATGCACACCCAGCACCCAGTGACTTCCTATAATGCACACCCAGCACCCAGTGACTTCCTATATTGCACACCCAGCACCCAGTGACTTGGTATAATGCACACCCAGCACCCAGTGACTTCCTATAATGCACACCCAGCACCCAGTGACTTCCTATAATACACACCCAGCACCCAGTGACTTGGTATAATGCACACCCAGCACCCAGTAACTTCCTATAATGCACACCCAGCACCCAGTGACTTCCTATAATGCACACCCAGCACCCAGTGACTTCCTATAATGCACACCCAGCACCCAGTGACTTCCTATATTGCACACCCAGCACCCAGTAACTTCCTATAATGCACACCCAGCACCCAGTGACTTCCTATAATGTACACCCAGTGACTTCCTATAATGCACACCCAGCACCCAGTGACTTCCTATAATGCACACCCAGCACCCAGTAACTTCCTATAATGCCCACCCAGCACCCAGTGACTTCCTATATTGCACACCCAGCACCCAGTGACTTCCTATAATGCATACCCAGCACCCAGTGACTGGGTATAATGCACACCCAGCACCCAGTGACTTCCTATAATGTACACCCAGCACCCAGTGACTTCCTATAATGCACACCCAGCACCCAGTGACTTCCTATAATGCACACCCAGCACCCAGTAACTTCCTATAATGCCCACCCAGCACCCAGTGACTTCCTATATTGCACACCCAGCACCCAGTGACTTCCTATAATACACACCCAGCACCCAGTGACTTCCTATAATGTACACCCAGCACCCAGTGACTTCCTATAATACACACCCAGCACCCAGTGACTTCCTATAATGTACACCCAGCGACTTGGTATACTGGACAATGGTTTCACAGCTCCTACAGAAAACCACTCAAAATTCACCCTCCTCTCTGTCCCTATCTCTCTGTATTCTCCCTGCTCTAACTGCCTGCTGCTACCTACTCTCCACTATACAGAGCCGAATGGCCGCCTCCAGGAAGCCAATCACTTTAAATAGAGAGAGAGTGTGAGATGCTGACATCACAGTGGGGTGTTCAGATGATGGATAATCCCTTGCTCCCGCCAAAAGACAGTTCTGCAAGATAACATGCAGCCGCCTTGTTTAGCGCTGTTAATCATAATTTGTCAGATCCCCTTCGCTCATCTTTTTTTCTGTGACCACACCTTCTTGTATAAGGAGCAAGGTTTATTCATGAACTACACAAACATAGGCTTTAAATCCACACCATCATTTCACCAAACTTTGCATAGATAAATAGTACAAGCAAATATATCTTATATATCTAATATATCTTAACAGACAAAAATGCTTCCTTTTTCTGTTATCAAGCATTTTCCCTCTCTACCCCCCCCTGCTAAGCTGTCTTGCACTCTGTCTTATTCTGTAGCTAGCTCAGGAATAAACAATGCAGCTCTATGGAGTGGGGAGGTGAGAGGCGGCTGTGTACAGAGCAGGATATTCTCCTCCATGTGCGGACATCTTAGATGATAAGCTCCACCCACCAGTTCTCAGAGAATTGAAAACTACAGAAAAACAAAAAGAAAAAAACTGTAGAAAAAGTTTGTATACAAGATATAATATAGCTAGCTAGATAGATAGATAGATAGATAGATAGATAGATAGATAGATAGATAGATAGATAGATAGGAGATAGATAGGAGATAGATAGGAGATAGATAGGAGATAGATAGGAGATAGATAGGAGATAGATAGGAGATAGATAGGAGATAGATAGGAGATAGATAGGAGATAGATAGGAGATAGATAGGAGATAGATAGGAGATAGATAGGAGATAGATAGGAGATAGATAGGAGATAGATAGGAGATAGATAGGAGATAGATAGGAGATAGATAGGAGATAGATAGGAGATAGATAGGAGATAGATAGGAGATAGATAGGAGATAGATAGGAGATAGATAGGAGATAGATAGGAGATAGATAGGAGATAGATAGGAGATAGATAGGAGATAGATAGGAGATAGATAGGAGATAGATAGGAGATAGATAGGAGATAGATAGGAGATAGATAGGAGATAGATAGGAGATAGATAGGAGATAGATAGGAGATAGATAGGAGATAGATAGGAGATAGATAGGAGATAGATAGGAGATAGATAGGAGATAGATAGGAGATAGATAGGAGATAGATAGGAGATAGATAGGAGATAGATAGGAGATAGATAGGAGATAGATAGGAGATAGATAGGAGATAGATAGGAGATAGATAGGAGATAGATAGGAGATAGATAGGAGATAGATAGGAGATAGATAGGAGATAGATAGGAGATAGATAGGAGATAGATAGGAGATAGATAGGAGATAGATAGGAGATAGATAGGAGATAGATAGGAGATAGATAGGAGATAGATAGGAGATAGATAGGAGATAGATAGGAGATAGATAGGAGATAGATAGGAGATAGATAGGAGATAGATAGGAGATAGATAGGAGATAGATAGGAGATAGATAGGAGATAGATAGATAGGAGATAGATAGATAGGAGATAGATAGGAGATAGATAGGAGATAGATAGATAGGAGATAGATAGGAGATAGATAGATAGGAGATAGATAGATAGGAGATAGATAGATAGGAGATAGATAGATAGGAGATAGATAGATAGGAGATAGATAGATAGGAGATAGATAGATAGGAGATAGATAGATAGGAGATAGATAGATAGGAGATAGATAGATAGGAGATAGATAGATAGGAGATAGATAGATAGGAGATAGATAGATAGGAGATAGATAGATAGGAGATAGATAGATAGGAGATAGATAGATAGGAGATAGATAGATAGGAGATAGATAGATAGATCTGAAATCTGAAACAACAGTACGCATTAATGTGTTGTAGATTGATAGTCTGTAAGATAAGATTAGAATTTGTACATTATACACCTGTAAGGATAGTCACAATGAGCTGTCACATCTCTTAATCTGAGCCTCCATCTTTATTCATGTATCCTTCCTCAGACTTTTCCCATTAGTTCTTCAGAAACATTTTGTTATTCCTGGACTGGTGGAAGAGTGATAACACGGTTTACCAACAGCTGAAACGCTAGACATCAAACCTTACAGAGTGTCCCCCGGGACGGGATAAGAGAACCAACATGGACATGTGAAGTCACAGGGGGGACCGCTCTGTCTCAGTAAAGACATCAGGGAGAAGTTCACTGTTTTAATGTTTGACATTCTGGCATTTCTAACTCTTGTCAACTCCGGTGATAGATTTCTTCACATATCCGACTTCTTAATAAACATTTCTATTTTGTTTTGTTTGATCTTGAAAAAGTGCAAATAATAAGGAATTATCTGATTTTTATGAATACAGGCATATTGAATTGTCCATTTATTATGAATAATTTATTTGTAATAGTAATTCGCATTTTTGGTAGTATGGTAATGTATTCTGTATTTTCAGAAGTATCCGTTCTTACTATCTATTCAACTATATAGTATTTACACATCACTCTGAGCGCTATTGCCTGTAGGTCCTGGTGATAACATGATCCCTGGGAAAGTTGTCATGAGGCTATTAAAACCCTACAGTCATGTTATCAGAGCTGTTTCCTTTTTTTTTTTTTTTTTTTGTTACAGTTTCAGTTAGAAACAGAAATATAGAAGATTGTCGGCAGAAAAAGACCACCTGGTCCGTCTAGTCTGCCCTTATATTAATTCATTTCTTATTATCCTAGGATAGATATATGTTTATCCCAGGCAGGTTTACATTCAATTGTAGATTTACCAACCACATCTGCTGGCAGTTTATTCCAAGCATCTACTACTCTTTCAGTAAAATAATATTTTCATTGTTTCTGATTTTCCCCTGTACAATCACTTGGGTTTGGCCCCCTAAAAGTTGTAAAGGAAGCACTGTAAGTGAGAAAAATTATTATTAATAATAATAATAATAATATTATTATTATTATTATTATTATTATTATTATTATTATTATTATTATTATTATTATTATTATTATTATTAAATGTTTTATTATTATTATTATTATTATTATTATTATTATTATTATTATTATTTCCTTTCTAAACTTTTGGAATACAATTTTTAATACAAAAGACATATAAAGATATATTGTATTAAATAAAATAAATAAATAAATAAAAAGTACTACTAGTAAATAAAAAAGAAAAAAAAAAAGAAAAGAGTAACACGCTTCTCCACAAAAAAAATAAATTAAATTAACTTAAACCTTATATGATTTCTTTATCGAGACCATGGTATATTTCAAAATATTCTTACTATTTTACTTTCTATTCAAAATAAAAAGATCCCATACAAGAAGCAAACAATAAAATAAAAGATTAAAAATAAACTGATCATGTCTAAACAATCAATAAAGGAGTAAAACGTCCCATAGGCTGAGCTTCTCCTTTATGGATTGGTAATAAAGGATATCGATAATACAAATATATGCTTGCTTTACTTCATGCCAATACAATAGAGCAGTTCCTATGATACACAGCAAGCTTGATGTGACGGATTGACAGACCAGTTCAGTGTTTAAGGCAAATTATCCACAATTATTCATAAGTGCTATTTTTGGCGAGCTTGAATGTGTCCTAGACCTCTGGCTGGGGAAACAATTTAAAAATAATTAGAATGTTCATGCATTGACAATGATGAATGGATTGAAGGTCCCATGTAACAAACACAGGTCCTGATAGGAAGCAGCTCTACAGTTACCTACATTTCCATCATCTGAGTTCTCATCTGACCAACGGAGATTCTTTTTGATACGTTTCCCTTTGATCATGAAATTTGACATATCACATTGTGTCCCCACATCAATAGAAACAGAAGCATTTCTCCAGTAAATGAGCTGCTTTGCAGGGCTCTTTGTTGGGCTGTAAAACTAGAGATGGGAAAGTTTGTCATTTTTTTCCCCCTAAATATTTGTTAAAATTTTACATTGGCATTTATTTATATACTTAGGAACTTACATAAAGTAGAACCTGCCGAGGGTGGTCCTCAGTGGCATCTCCATTGGTGACCCTTGTTGTTTGAGAAATTATTCCATTACATTTACACATACTATCTCTAACATGATGTGTTACTAGTTAGGAGGGTGTTCCACTGTTTGAAACTGTCCAATCAAAGTGACAGTATAAGACAGTGTAGGGACACGCCCCCAACTGGTAACACCCATTTGACATTTAGTCATTAAGGGTATGTGCACACTGAGCAATCCCGGCGGATCACCCACTGTGGATTTCACAGCTCGCAGATTTTGCCGTCCACACGAGGAATGAGTGGGTTCATACTTTGGGCAGATGACAAAATCTGTCAAACTATAGAAGGAAGCCTATGGGACCAGCGGGATGTGCGCAGCTGCGAGTGGGGCTGAGCTGCGTAATGCGCGGCGAGTAGTGTAGTGTGGACATAGCCTTTAAGTAGGAATAACAGATTTATGGCAGAACTCAGAGCCATAAGTAAAGATTACCCAGAATTGTTAAGACAATGACCATTAGAATAAGCATTAATGCTCGCGTGCTGCCATTGGCCTTTCTCCCCTCTTTCTGTCTGTGAGAGTAAGATAGCCCCAAAGTTACATAATGAGGCCGTCTTGGTCATGTGACATGAAGCTGGCTGAGAATACGCGAAGTTCTTTGCGATCGGTTGCGATCTGAGCTTTCAGACCCCATTGATAAAAACTTTTGATAATTTCTTTACATGACACTGCCCAATTACTGTACACTATGTGATGAGACTTTCCAACATTATGACTCATAAAATCTTTTAGAAGTCCATGACTCATGTGCCAGGACCATAGCACAACTGCTGTGTTTTGAAATGCATTCCTATAGGTACAACTGATGGGCAACGGTTGAAGTCGAATTTCGGTGCCCATCTAAACTTACCACAGTGCCATTGCCTTAATTAAATGTGCAACATAACTAGAATAACACTCGTGACATCTGCTCTCTACATTTTTGCTATTATTACTGTGTTATTATTATAACTGACCATGATTTATTCTCTTTCTAACATTTATAAACATATAAATAATAACTGAATGAATAAGCGCTGCAAAATTTGCTGGCGCTATACAAATAAATATTATCATCATTGTACAACTGAAGCTTAAAGGGGTTATCCAGCGTTTAAACTTTTTCTATATATTGCTGCCCTGTTGGTAATCATAATAAACATGTTATGCTTACCTCTCCACGCTCCCCTCCAGTGTTTCCCGACCGCAGCTCCGATACTTAAAAGATGAACTTGTCTCTGGAGTGACAGCCTGCTCAGCCACGGCCGAGATGGGACAGTGCCACGGCCAGCAGGATGTCACTTCCGAAACAGGTTTGTCTCCAAACTAGCAGAGCTGCAATCAGCTGGGGACAGTGGCGACACCACATCAGGACACCGGGGGAGCGCTGAGAGGTAAGCCTAACATGTTTATTATGTTTACCATTAGGGCAGCAATATATATAAAAAAGTTTCAGTACCAGACAACCCTTTAAAAGAGAAGTCTGGCCAGACCCCCCCCCCCCACCCTTTTTTTTATTTATTTATTTTTTTAGCAAGTGCTGGTTAGGATAAAAGAAATAACATGCTTTTACAACCCCCCCCCCTGCTCAAGCGCTGCTGGGTGCACACCGCCGCTCCCGTACCTGGGTCCCCAGCTGTTTCCTGATCTGAGCAGAGATCAGGTTGTGACGCATGAGGCTCGCTCAGCCAGTCAGCGGCTGAGGCGGAACCCCACTATGGCCACTGACTGGCTGAGCAGACCTCACACCTCATGACCTGGGTCCCCGCACAGACTAGAAAGCGTCCAGAGACCTGGGTACTAGAGCGGTGGTACAGTATGTGGCCACCAGTGCTGGAGCCAGGGAGGTAGGTGTATGTTATTTATTTTATCCTACCCAGCACTTGCTAAACAAATGGGTCTGGCTAGACCTCCTTTAAGGCTGAAAACACTTCAGTTTAAAGGGCTAATACACTTACATTACACATACATTTCAGCACCACTAAACCTATGGCTTGTATAAGGCATCATAGATTAGACGTCTATGAGATCATACTGTACCTTCTTATGTCTCTACTTTAATGTGGAATAAACAAAAACAAAAAAGTATGGTCTATTAATTACCCCATTATGGAATCATTCTACCCTAGAAGTATTGTTACTATGGAAGAACTACTCAGCCTTACACAACATAACGCAGCCTTTAATGGATATACCATATGCACAAAACCTACGTAATAAGTATTCTCAAGAATTGTTCAGCCATCCATCTTCCGTGCGCACGGCTCTGCCTTGTAAATGAGTCCTAATTCTATTCGTTTAAAGTGGAACAACGCTTAAAAATGCCTCCCTTCCCTCCGGTTATAAATTTTTAGTAAATCCCGAGTACACAAGTGTTCCATGTTTGAAGATTAACACAGAAAAGGCCAACGTGGAATAAAAAGGGACTCCGCACATGTGCACTATAACACGGCTTAGTTCCTTCTATAATCTTGCGATTTGTTGCAGTCCATTAACTCTTGACTTCCCAGTAGAATTACTGCAGTGGCTTTAATTGCTTTTAGATAGAAAAAGGTCACATTTCGGCCCACTGCGAGTTAAATAATGAGATACTGTACACTGGAGCTGACCAATAAATCACGGAAGAAATGCTTTTAACAATATCGGATGACTTGGTACTAAGCAAAAGTCTTACACCAGTTACCAGCAAAATAGGCTCAATTTCATGGTATTATTCCTGAATTCCGCAGAGACGCAGGCATCTGTCAGAAGCGATCATACATTATACAAATGGATTATTTACATTTTTGGGTTGTCAACATAAATTAGCTTTGTTTAGATGCCGTATCAGCAGGCAACTTACCACCGGCTTATGAATATTTTACAACCCCCAGCTTAATAGTGGCTTAGTAGAGAAATTCCTTGTTCGGTATCTTTTATGTGCATTGTCTCAGAGTAATTTAATTTAGCTGGGAAAGGGGTTTATGGCAGCGAGCTGTGTGTCACAGATAG
The DNA here is from genome assembly GCF_027789765.1 of Dendropsophus ebraccatus. Taxonomy (NCBI): domain Eukaryota; kingdom Metazoa; phylum Chordata; class Amphibia; order Anura; family Hylidae; genus Dendropsophus; species Dendropsophus ebraccatus. The sequence continues at coordinate 88,004,845 of NC_091464.1, read as the reverse complement.
ATATGTGCTGTTATAGGACACATACTTTTACTACTTTATCAGCAAAAGACCTCGGGATGTAAAAAGGGAAAGAAAAAAAAAAAAACGTTTAAAAAATTTAATAACATTTTACAGTATAAAGCTGCCTAAAATTTTGGGCAGCTTTGTAAATACTGGGCTTTTTACTTATCCGGTATGGGTGTCGAGTTACATGATGTGTTCCTTTCATTCACGTCCAGATGTAAATTAAATATCCTGCTGGTTCTGTAATGTAAGGAGAGCGGCGCATTGTGGGAGCTCAGATGACTGTCAGAGTTCGAGATAAAATGCTACGCTGGTCACACATTCATTCAGGATTGAACTGGTCGATTTCAGCGGCACTTGGGTGACCATTGCCGATAATAGTCTATTGAATTTCCAAATATGTTGAAGGAGAGAAGGATCAGGCAATAAGATTTAACATGCCTGATCTGTTTGTTCTTAGGGGTAAGCCACTGCTAGAAGTGTCTGACAGCAGCTTAGAGGGGGTTTCCAGGCAAAACGTATGGTCTATCCACAGGATACATCATCAATCACTAATTGGTGGGGTGCCGCCACCAAAAAACCCTGCTGATCAGCTGTTCAGTGCTTGCATTGTATGGTGGAGGGGCCTAATGCATTTGGCTCCATTCACTGTAACTGCAGCTCAGCTCCTGTTAAAGTGAATATAGTATCTAGACCTGATCACTACACAGTGAAGAGAGCCAGCTGCTTCCTGGCCGGTACACTGTGTAGTGCCGGTGCTGAACAACTGATTGACTGGGTGCCATGTGTCATTGGTGATTGATCACCTATCCTGTGGATAGGCCATCAATCTGTCTTATGCAGAAAACCCCTTTAATACCCCTTTCAGAATTGTAAACACATGGTGTGGGGTTGGGAAAGACAGCTGTCAGCCAACAGGGGTGGGGACAACAGCAATCTAATGTATGAGGCCAGCTTCAGATCGTGTCTGGTAGTGAAGTGAAGTTAACGCTCTGCCTTTTTCAAGGGTGATCGGCTAAACTTTGTAGTCATGAATTGGAATGGAAAAATTACTTAGTACAGACTTAGTAAAGCAAAATAGTTTAAAAATACTCTGTATCTGTTTTAGTCGTCTTCAGGTGGCCTTCTTTTAGTTTATGACTGTATTTTTTTAATAAAGTTTTGGCATAATGATGGTGGCAGCCGTATTGCTGTTGTACAACATTTCCGGGGATTTGCTTTTTTTGCGGGTACATTCAGATACTCATCAAATTTACTTTTCAACTGTGGACGGAGGGGGAGGATGGAAATGGAGCTGTGTTGTTCATATCAATTGTAGTCACTTATAAGATATTTTGTTATCTTGTTCCTGAACTTGTAAAATTTAGATTAAGAAAAAAACTTTGTAAAATAAATGAAAAATTTAATAAAAATGTAACAAAAAAAAAAAAAATGTTTAGAATATAAATTGATTTAAATGCCCCATTTAGTGGACATGGCCATGGTTTCTATTGATCTGAAAGTGAAGTTTTAAGCAAAAAAAAAAAAAAAACCTATGTAAATTGTCATGTATATCAACTTCTGCACATAGCAGGCATGGATTTCAATTACTGACTTTAGGACAGATCAAAATGAATCAGATTTATTAAGAGTTATACCTTTTAGAGGGATTACTGTATTTGTTAAAGAAATTTATTGCAAGGACAGTAGAGAGGAGCTGTCAAATAAGAAAAAGAATTAGCTGGTGTAACCTGCTATTTTTGGAGTGGTTGTTAGAAAACGTGATTCCTTCCATTAGAGTAACATTGAAAAGGTTCCTTTAATTGCAATGACTTATTGTTTGAAACAAGTTTTTAGGTTAAGTTTTTGCTTTTGAGTTTTTTTCTTCTCAACCTCTACAAGCCATAACGCTTTTAAATCTCTGTCTACAAACCCATACAAAGGCTTATTTGTCGGACCAAGTGTGCTCTGTAGGGACATTTTTTTATTTTACCACATAATCTAGGTATTTACCACGTAATCTAGGTATTAAGGTGTACTTTTTTTGTGTGTTTTTTTTTTTTTTACACAGTACATTTTTTTTTTTGAAAAATGACAAGTTATCTGTATTCTGAGAGTCAGTCTAATAATATGCAATTCATATAACGTTTTGTTTTACTTTTCTGACTTCTGACTGGTGATCAGAAACATTTGGAAGCCCCACAGAGAGTAAATGGCCACTCAGGCACCTTAAGTGCTCCATTCATTTAGTGGAGATTTCTTCCCCATTCTCGGTATTGGTGGGGGCAGCTGGATCCCAGGCAAACAGCTTATTATCTCATATCATATCAATAGGGGATAACAAGCTCAAATGGGTATACCCTTTTAAAGGGTTAAATATATAAATGCGTTTGTTTTTTTAAAAACATTTTTCCAATTTACCATCTATATCCTAAATAATACAGAAATCCTGCATTTTTATTTTTGCTACAAAGCCTATATAGAGGTGACAGCCCCTTTGTTATCATTAAAGGCACTCAGACACTATAGCAGTGCTACCGGTCTATACCAGATGATACCAGTCTATCTATCTATCTATCTATCTATCTATCTATCTATCTGTCTATCTATCTCCTATCTATCTATCTATCTATCTATCTATCTATCTATCTATCTAGTCCATACACAATAGGTGATAGTTACATCTCCCTGCACATGACCTCTGCACTGGTCACATGTCATGCCTAGAAAACTCCCCCAAAGAAGCCAAAGGGTTGGCTCCAAACAATTTCTTGCTGTTCTCTGCCTGGCTACTGTAAAGCATATCTCTATTTGCTGTTAACGAAGTAAAGCAGAAGCTCCGGTAAGATGGCTCACCCCGTAATTATGTGTAAAAAAAAAAATCAGTCAGAAAAATAGGAAATTCAGAAAATAGGAAGATATTAAGAAAAAAAGAACGTTTTTCAATATCTAACCCTTACCAATGGGGAAAAAAATTGTGGGTAACGTTCCATTTAAGGAGCCATAATGAAAAAGGGACCAAATCCTGTTAGAATGTGACTGAATATTAAAGAAGTTGAGACCTTCGTTAGGTTCATCAGATTCCAGAAATATCTTAGCTACATTGTGCTCATTATATGCTGCACAAATGCCTTTCTTACTTAATGATAACATGTCTCAAGTGTTCCTCCTAGTCCTCCATTCTAAGGTTTACATAAACTCTGAAATTTCTCAGAGCCCAGATTTTCTTAAATCATGGTAGATTCACTCCAGGCAATATGTTGAGAGTAAAGTGATCCCTTTTAACTGCGCACGTCGCCTCGCCATGCTTAATTAACTCCTCAAGATGCAGGAATAATTCCCTGACATAATAATTAGCTCACTCACTTTATCACTCACAGCTAACCTTTGCATTAGGAACTCAACTTAAATTACTAATAATTGCTCCGCTCCTTGAGGTCTATTTATTTAAAGTGAACTTCAAGTCTTTCTGAGCGAGAAGCTTCATAACAAATTATGATATTTGCTAAGTTAACGGCACCTAGAACATGAAAGAAAAAAAGTAAAGCAAAAAAACATTTAAGGACGATTCACCGGGGTAAAATAATTCCGCTTTTCCTCTAGGACCGTGATTTTTAAATGTTTTATTTGTGCTCTAAAGAAAATATTTAAAATTTTGAGGAGATTTAAGATTTTCAGAAATGGTGGCTGTCAGAAAGTCATTATACTGGGAAATTTAGCATCTGCATTATGGCCAAGACACCCAGACCTCCCACAGTCCAACTGGACTGAGAGGAGTATAGAGTTCCAAGATGGCTCAGTTGAACTGTGGGAGGTCCGGGTTTTTCGGGTGTGATACAGGCACTAAAATGCATTGTTGTAAATGTTGTCTGAAAGCAGTCTTGCTATGTATCGAATGTATCTTTCTTAGTAACCTGTCACTAATAGAAGCCCTTTAGACCAGGGTGGTTAAAAGCCAAACTAAATGGCTCCAGTTACTGATCTGTAAAAAGTCATCTCCTTTTCAGGGCAATTTAGCCTCATGGACATCCACATTTGTCACAACACATCAGAAAACAAAAAATTAAAGGGGTTGTCTGAGCGTTTGATAAATTAATTGAGCTATAGCAAAGTTAAAGTGTTTAAGTGATGAGTCATTTTTAGTCCACTATTATGGGGGCAGCAATTTTAACAGCAGTTAGTGACATGCTTTATGGCAAGCTTCATGGACACAGACACAATGAGCATCTTTAGACCCTATTTTTTTGTATGAAACACCTTTTGTTGGCATGATCTGTAACCTGTCCAAAGGTCATCTCGCAGGGAAGGGAAGGTTGAGCTGTGAACTTGATCTATTGTGTTGTCTGTCTACTGGTGTAACCTTTCACTAATAATGTACAGATCACCTACTTATCACAGAGATAACAGGAATTCTCAGCTAAAGTTCTATTACACCAAGCAATTATCGGCGTAATTGGCCAATTATCGTCCATAATCGCTTGGTGTAATGGGCAATGTTGGCTCATTATTGTCTATCAACATGTTGAAAGAAAAGAATGACGATAGTGATGGTTTGCTGGCTGACGTTTGGTGTAATAGGAGTTACCGCAAGGTAGCCCATCTCACAGCCTCCCACTCCTCCCCGCTAGCCATCGGCGAGTGCAATAGCACAGAGAGCGCGAACGATGATCAAGAGAGCGCTGACCTGACAGGTCCTTTAATATATAATAAGGCCACAATTATTTTACACTACAGATAATAAAATGGAAAATTACACACACATTCCCTTTACAATGAAAACCAAAGATCCTTCATTTCTCCAGCATTGATGCTCCAGTGGCCCCCAGCAGTCTTCAGCTTATTGTCCTGGGGGATGATGTACCATACAAGACTGCTGCACCTAAAAAATGCAGTTCATGGTAAAGTAAAACAAAATTTTATGTAAATGTAAAATTTTCTGAATTGTGTAAAAAGTTGAAAATTTCAATTAAATCTTTTTATTAGAATTATTACTATTTACAAATTGTAACAATAGTTTTTAGGTTTGCGGCTGTATAAACCCATTTTCAGTCTAACCTTTTTATTGTGCCAACAGGGAACTTTCCTCCTAAATTGGTCGATAATATTAGTTATGTTTTGTTTGCAGTGCAAAGCCTGAAAATTGACTTTGTGAGTGGCAGGCCTGTTTTTTCAGAAATGTATTTATAAAAGAAAATGTGAGATACAGTATGTCCCCGCTTCTGTTATTTCGCTACCATGTACAGTATAGCTTTTCAAATCTAAACTATAAATTGGATTCCTGGAAAGTCTTTGCCTGAAGTCAAAATCATATTTTTCTTATTTTTCTTCTATTTCTTGTATTCCATAGAGTGGTCTAGTATTGTATAAACAATAATTTGGATTAACCCCGGTCCCCAATGTTAATAATGTTAACCCCCATGTTAATAAAAAGTTGGATCTGAATATTATTAATGAAACACGGAAAGCTGATCTAGCATTACATTGATCCTCAAGAGTACTGAGGTATCTTTACAATATTCCAGTGTCCTGTTGTCTGTATATGTGTTATAATGAAATATAAATACTTCCCCAGAGGTCGAAAATCTGAAAATGTTTTCTCTTCGTCTTTGGCTCATATACAGTAAGTTGTACTGAAGTCAATACAAACGTCTAGTCAGATGACGATAAGATGTTAAAATTATATACAGTAGTTCCAGTATATATAAAAGTAAAAAATGAAACAAAAAAATTATATAACAAAAATGAAGATTTTTTAACTCTCATTAAACTATTTTTGTACATTAGCTAATTGTTCCATGCTTCACCAAGGTGGCACTACAAAAAAGTGGAGTTCTGAAGTTTGCCTTAAAGGGAACCTCTCATCACTTTCATGCTACCTGAAATACAAGTCATCCAGGTGGTCTCAGGTGGCCTGGATTAATAAATCCCTCCTTGTACCCAAACAGTAGAGGGGTAGTAGCTTGAGGCTATGTTTACACAACTTTTTTTGACGAATAAATACGTCTATATTTTAAGGCTGGGTTCACACTTCGTATATTTCAGTCAGTATTTTGGTCCTCATATTGCAACCAAAACCAGGAGTGGATTAAAAACACAGAAAGGATCTGTTCACACAATGTTGAAATTGAGTGGATGGCCGCCATATAACAGTAAATAACTGCCATTATTTCAATATAACAGCCGTTGTTTTAAAATAACAGCAAATATTTGCCATTAAATGGCGGCCATCCACTCAATTTCAACATTGTGTGAACAGAGCCTTTCTGTGTTTTTAATCCACTCCTGGTTTTGGTTGCAATATGAGGACCACAATACTGACTGAAATATATGTAGTGTGAACCCAGCCTAATAATGATCATGAGCATTTTTTATGGCTGTAATCAGTAAAATATGGCTATGTTTACACAACGTTTAACAGCGTCCGTTGCAATGGACGCTGTTAGACTGCCAGCCGCCAGGCTGCATTCAGTATGTTCCTGCAACCGATACCTCTGACCCTTAGACCCTAACTGATTAAAACTTTTGACATATCTCTGTGCCATTTCTAAAGTTTACACATTAATAATATTAGGTTTACAAAGTGTTTTTTTTTTTTTTAACAAGAACAACTTATTTAAACAACGGCTTTTCTTGTAAAAAAAAAATTATTCACTGTGTGGAACCCTATGGGGAGCAGCGGCTGTTGTGCACACAATGTGTTGCGGTTGTGGATATAATTGACTTGTCAATTACGGCCATTGTTTACAGTCTGTTCTCTCACTGTATGGCTGTGCTCACGGCCGTACATTGTATTGAGGTCAATGGTTAATTGGATTGCAGGCAAACCCAAATGTGTCTGCAAACCAAATAAAAGAAAATGGTGTTCACCTGACCGATACTGCAGTATCGGCTGGGTGAACATATAATACAGACGCCGCTGTTTGACACGGCCGTTGTCAATGCATTGTGTGAACATAGCCTTAAGGTACTTCTTATTAATATAATGGGTAATCCATGTCTTCCATTTTGACACTGTCTGACCCCAGTTTGACACATGCTTGAGGACTTTCGATACTACTATAGGAATTCTGAAGATAAAAACACTGAAGGCTTGGGTGTCACCATACCATCTCGCCTCGTCATATCCCTGGCCTCATTATTGAAGCATTTAGCCATGGAATGCACAACACTCATAGCCTTGAAATAGCTTTGAAATATTTTTCTAATGTCTGCCAATGGCGGTGGTCATATAATGTATCCAACTTGTGAATGTGCTAACTACAAAACATATTTGTAAGGATTTGTTCACACTGGCATTGTGAACTTCATGATCCATATTGGATGTAATAAATTCTTATGAATCATTGACTTATTTTGGGTTTATAAGCTTATTTTATCCAGACAGATAAATAGTGCAGTAGATTACACTAAGCAGCAGTCAGGGACCATAGAGCTCTAATGAAGCATACATCTAAATCTTCTAAAGACTTAGTGTTACTGTCAATTTCACTTTTTATTGCAGAAATCAATAGTACAAGAAACTCTATAATAGGTTTTATTAGGTCAAAAAAGACTCCTTCTTTACTCGTAGAGCTGTTTTGAAGCCTCCCCCTACCCTTACTACTTATTTGTGCATTATCAGGCAGCCATCTTTATTTCAGAGAAGCAAAGCAAAGCAGGTTTGCTAAGTCCATTATAACCTATGGAGGGTGGAGGGGCAGAGGGGGATGAGTGAGAGAAAGAGGAGACAAGCAGCTGTACAATTTGCAGACTGTCTAGGCACATAAAACGCTAGATTCACAGGTAAGAAAGGTCAGTACTTATCGGGGATCTTGGTGAGAGAAGATTGCAGGATGATGTATTATGCGGGGAGGACTTTTCTCCTCTCTGTGCTCACTCATCTCTCTCGACCCCTCCCCTCTACATAGAGCATAATGGACTCAGAAATCCTGCTTCTTCTGAAGTAAAGAAACAGGATTTTGCTTAATAAAACCTAGTACAGAGTTTCTTTCTATACAGTATTTTCACAGCACACTTACAAATCGGATCTGAAATAAATTTGACAGGTTCACTGAATCAGACCTGAAATACATCTTTACAAATTTGTTCCTGGTAATAGAAATTTACTACAGCTACTACTAAGAATACTATAAATATTGACTATATAGAATAACTACAATTGAAACTAAAACAACATTTAGGAAATGCAAAACTGCCACGAACACGTATTGCATCATAGAAGCCGTTGTGACGTAGGATGTGATGTTACATAAGTGTTTATATGACTATACAGAGAGTTAAGCAGTCTTGCCCTTAAAACCTCATGTAATCTCAATTGCTATAATCTTTCTGAATGAATCAACATGCCATTGGCGGTGATTGGCGCTGTTTCTACTACTCTAGAGAGGTTTCTGGTTCTGTGACATCCCACCTACAAATGAACCTTGATTTGTTTAAAGTAATATCTGATTTAGCGAGCTGCCATTGTTATATAAACATTCCTCCGAGCCTTTTTAAGTGTTCGGGCCGCGGTTACTTCATCATTCACGAGCATTGTCATCACGCACATTTTAGCATGTCAGCACTGAGTTTAAATGACACTTAGGGAACTACCTTTGAGATTTGGTTTAAAGATGTTCTTCATTTTTTTGTATAGTGCCAGTCAGAACTAAGATCGTTGCGGAAGAGTCCAACAAGTATCAGGACTGGGATCTTTTTTTGCTAGGACTTTACTACAAAGTGGAACAGCTTTGCTATTGTGTTTACCTCCTACAAGGATGTATTGTTAATGTAGCATACTACTGTTTACATGTTTGACATGTGGGTTGTAGTGATATTATGTGACCACACACAACGGAGCCTGTATTTACACTGGAGAATCTTGGTGCGTGACCTAACATAAAGTTTAGCCTAACATCATCATAGTACATAAACATGGCCAATTGCTGAGATCAGGTCTATGTTACTTGGTATTGGGAAGAAAAACTATATAAAAACTCCCCTTTGGCATATGTTTGGTTATTAGTCTGTGGACGTGTGGGCAGATTCTTCCAACATATATCATGAACATGGACGACAGACAAGAGATGGGTTTGACCATGAAGCGTGTTAGGCAGGGCAGCTTCCTGTTGGATAATCCAACAGAAAATTAAAGATATACTGAGTTACATAAGAAGCATCACGTGTTTGAGCTGTAATACATATATGACCATGTGTATTTTGGATAGATGTATGATAACCAATGCAGAAATTACCAGGAAACCTTTCAGGGGGCTTATGGATTCCTGACAATAAAAACATAGTGGAAAAACAAACAAACAAAAAGACTCCCCTGCCGCATGCTGCAGTGGTGTCCCCAGCTTGCTTCTCCTTTTTTCTAGCTCTGTAAGCCAACTACTGACATGATGTCACTCATGTGCGGCAATGCTAGGGCCTAGAAGAGTTATTGACAGGGCCGAGAGCCAAGTGCTCCTGGCCCTGTCAAACACAGCACCACATTTAACTGCATGAACTCTTGATTAGGAGTGTGTACAGTTAAAGGGACAGTGTCAGCACCCAGTGGCACTTGCCTTTTTCTGTGTTTTGCACCCACCTTTGATTTTGGCAAAATTATTAAGTTTACAAAAATGATGTCTCCTAATACTTTGTGGGAAACTTATTGTGAAATTGTTCTACGATTCTCACTGCTATTCTTCCTCATGCCCAGTTCTCAACAGAGGAAATGATTGTAGCGAGACGCTTCACAAAGATGAATCTATTCATTTGCTAAAAAAAAAAAAGAAAAAAAAAAAAGAGCTCTTATGGCTTCTTTCCAAGCCGTTACAAGCAGACGATTTGCCAGGTCAGAAGTAAAGCCTCACATTTTTGATAAACAACTTGTAAGACAATGAATACTTAAAAGACTGAGAATTTATATTACGGAGATGAAAGCACCTCCTCTATTGTGTCCTATACAGATGCACTGGAGAAGAAGTCCTCCTTTGGGCTATAGGATAAGCTAAGTGTAAATGACATCTCCATATTTAGTTGAGTTTCATTAATGACATATTCTCCTCCCTTCACTTTAAGGGAATGGGGGTTGTCCACACCCGTTCTCTGACACCTGAAACTAAGAGTGAAAACAGCTGCAGGGATAATGAGCAGAATGCCGAGATTCCACAGCTCTCAATAGGGATACGGAGCAGCTCCTATAATAGGGTTACAGACACATGTACAGATGATGCAGCCCATCCATTGACTAATTGACTCACTCTGTAGCTCAGGTTTCGGACTTGGAAGGTTTTGCGGTGGTTATATGATCAGGACATCAGATAATGAGATTATATATGCTTTATTAAAGAAGCACGGTCTAGTTTTTTCCCCTTAGTAATGTAGCATAGGCTATTGTTAGAGAAAAATGTAGAGGTTCTTATGCTTATTTTAGATGAAGTGACAGGATGTTTTATCTGCCATCTTGATTCCTGTTCCACCACTGATATGGTTTCCCAATTTCATTTCCTACTATACCTCTGGCTTTGCAGAGAGAACACTTGTCTTACCTAAGTGCAATGGATCAGTGGATCAGCCGCCTAGAGCTTCCGCCCTCTAACTCACACTATAGAGTATCATATGAGATTAGAAGAGTAATCGTTTTAATCCAGCACTCCAAACGTGTAGACTATGTTAGTCAATTAAAACATAACTTTTAATAGTTCATTAAATACTTAAAACCAACGTGTTTCGCGCAACCGCGCTTAATCATGGTCACATAAAGAAAATATGTATTGAGACTTCCTTAAAAGCTGTGCTCATATGTCGACTAATGAATAAGTCTAGACGCATAGTATCCTAAGTCAAATGACTTACAAAGTATCAGAAGCGGATGTGGTCTGAACACCTCCAGAGCCTCGAAGCATTTCCTGGATCATCATGCAGGGAACATCACAGGTTTCTCCTGCTATGGAATAAAAAAGGTTGAGCGCCCACCCCGAGGAGGAGACTGGAGAAAAAAACTTTTACATTTGGAAGCAGAATACATCTTCCGCTTAAATAGGAGAGCACCATTGGGAATGAATTACAAGAATGATTTCCTGTACTGTTACACATAGTTATTGCTCATACGTGCTTGGAACTATTATTCAGGTTTTGCCATCATTATTATAATAACCACGCACTATTTGTTTTACATGTATTTATTAGAGATGAGTGAACCGGCTTCGGGTTCGAGTCGATCTGAACCCGAACGTTCGGCATTTGATTAGCGGTGGCTGCTGAACTTGGATAAAGCTCTAAGGTTGTCTGGAAAACATGGATACAGCCAATGACTATATCCATGTTTTCCACATAGCCTTAGGGCTTTATCCAACTTCAGCAGCCACTGCTAATCAAATGCCGAAAGTTCGGGTTCGGATCGACTCGAGCATGCTCCAGGTTCGATCATCTATAGTATTTATGCATAACTTGTATTTATTTATAGTCATTTGACTTAGGATACTATGCGAGTAGACTTATTCATTAGTCACGTGCACAACTGGGATTGGCTACAACTAGCTTTTAAGGAACTCTCAATACATATTTTCTTTATGTGACCATGATTAAGCGTGGTTCAGCAAAACATGTTGGTTTTAAGTATTTTATGAACTATTAAAAGTTATGTTTTAATTGACTAACATCAACTACATGTTTGGAGTGCTGGATTAAAACGATTACTCTTCTAATCCCCTTGTGTGAATCCACGTCCGGCTAACGTTGGGATCCGTGCACCCTCCCTTATTCCAGCAATCATCAAGAACTTTTGCAGGAGTAATGCTGGGTTTACACGGAGCGATAATTCGCCCGATCGTACGATTAACGATTTTGAAGTATGATTTTTTTTTTTATAACGATCAGCGTTTAGACGGTACGATATATCGTACAGAAAATTCGTTTTGCAATCGTTTTGCAATCACTTAAGCCTATCTCACACATAGAGAAAATCAATGAATGACTGTTTACACGGAACGATCGGCGAATTTTTTGCGAACGACGATTTAAGAACCTGTTAAAAGATCAAAATGAACGATTTTTCGATCGTTCGCCACGTTTACACGTACGATTATTGTTCAAATTCGGTCGTTATCACGAAAATTCGCCCGATAATCGCTCCGTGTAAACCCAGCATACGGTGAGCTGATCCACCCTGCTTTTGTTTTCCAATTATCATATGAGATACAGCTGCAGCCTGTCTTTCCTTTCTTCCTCCATACTATACATAAGTGTCGGGCTGCATCTCATATGACACACTACAGAATCTACTCACAGCATAGAGCAGAGACAGACATAGTTGAGGCGTATAACTGTATAAATCTGATTCTGGTCCCATATATATAGCAGCAGCATATATAGCTTGGAGGGGAGGGATTAGAGAGATGCCAGGAGGGATCTGATAGGTGATGATGTCATCTTGTAGTTCTCAGGAGATAGCCAATACAGGACAGACCACTTTCTATTACAGACAAAAGCATAACATTTATTAGTGGTTAGAGTAGTGGTCGCATGACCAAGCTGCAGTACAGAAATACGAATGCAGCAAAGCTGGTAAGAATCAGATGGCACTGCAGGAATACTGGGGTGATTTAGCCTTATGAGGTCAAAAAATAAATGGAGAAGGGCCATGGCTGTAGAGGGGGGCTTCAGGGCTACTTTGCTACATAACAAGGCGGACAGCAGTACTATACTGCAGAGGTGTCATGCTGTATAAGAAAGTGTGTGTGTTGGAAGGGGGGGGGCTATATATGATACCTCCTCTGTTAAAAAGGTATCTGAATCTCTGTTCTTAAACAGATATTTAAAATTATTGAATCAAGTCTTCATTTGATGTTACCAGCGGACTCGTTTATGGACCTTTCCGTTTTCTGCATGAGTTTAATTCCTATGCAAAATCTTCTCCAGAAGGAAGAGAGCTTGCTTCTTGCCTACCACTACCTCCAATAGGTGGCACCAGAGTGCAAGCTCCTTCTAAAATTTTCCACATGGTGGAGCATTGCATGGCCTATAAGACATCACATACAACTTTGGAAAACTGCATTTCCTCTGTCCCAGTTTTACTCAAAAAACAAGATCACAAGAACCAAGACCCCCAATGTACTGACAGTACAGTGTACACCAAAAATATCAGAATTAAATAACTTTATTAGAAATTAAATGCACATGATACAACAAAGTATATTATGTACAAAACATATGTCCTAACTAGAGGTGAGCGAACCTGATGGATTTCTGGTTCATACGAACCAGAAATCTCGGCATCTGACTCCCGCTGTCTGCCGGCTCCATGCAGCGGGTGGATACAGCGTAAGGAATGCCTAGAAAACTGGGATACAGTCTATGGCATAGGCTGTATCCCAGTTTTCTAGACGTTCCTTACACTGTATCCACCCGCTGCACAGAGTCGCCAGACAGCGGGAGTCAGATGCTGAGATTTCTGGTTCGTGCGAACCAGAAATCCGTCAGGTTCGCTCACCTCTAGCCCTAACCCATAAAAAAAAACTATTAAAATACCCCCATACAAAAATTGCTGGCGATAACAATAACACCCCCCCCCATCCTTCTGTAATCAATGGGCACTATCCCTGCACAAATATTGTAAATGTTCCACTCTGGCATAAACTATAGCCCATGATAAACAAGAAGAGGCAAACAACATAAAAAAGTGCAATGCATAACAAGGGGAGGCAACAAGATCACCAATGTGAAGCTGGAAGAAAATCTCAGGATGGGGTGTGTTGAACCCTACATGTTTCGTCCACCAACTGACTTCCTCAGGGGTCCTTTTGACAGGTTAAGAAACCATGAAAGTGATGCGGGCAATTCAATGACCGTTCATGCAGCCTTGCCGATACGATTTTTGATTCTTGTATTACACAATCGCCAATCAATGGGATCAGTGCTTGTTTACAGCATTTGTCAGGCCATATGGGCTTAAGAGAGTATTACTATCTGTGGACAATATTTCTTACAATGCTGTAGTGAAAAAGGAATGTGTGGTTGAGTTATGCCGAATCACAAACTCAGCATTGCTATAGTACATCTAACAATACGACTCTCTTGTACTCATCGGATTCCGATCCCTCCACGCTATATAATCATTACACTAGATCAGTATTCTCCGAGTCCCCTTTTTATTTCTTCTTAATACTTTGTTATAAGATTGATGGCTACATCCCCCCCGCCTTGTAATCTCAATAGTTTTCTTCAGAATGAAATATTCAATTACCGCTTGTCTCTCCTCTGCGGTATTATGTTGTTTTGAAGTATTTCAGCCTCCACTTTTTCAAACCTAAACATTTCACCCGGACACACAAGACATGAAGTAATGTCACACAATGCAAAGTTTTCTAACAACCTCCCCGTAGCCGTAGCCCGTAAGATGCATTGTGTTCCGCGCTATTCTCTCCATTGCTTAGACAATCACTCAACCGTCTTCGAATATCTTAGCTGTCACTAAACAGTTGCTTGGTGCTGTGTGGGTGGCGCGCCGCTGTGTTAAATGAAGTCGATGTTGTTTGTAAGAGGGTTTATAAATAGTGGAATTCATTTACTATTTGTATTGGCTTGTGTGCATTTACTGAGAAGTTGAGGTGAAGCACCGAGATGCACATTATGAATACTCAACCTGTTCCTTTGTCAGCTGTTATTGAACTTCGCTTTCCTCTTTTCTCCGACAGTCATTCTGTAAAGTGTAACGGTGAAAGAAATCAATCTGCTAAATAAAAATCAACCTCAAGAAGAAAAGCCCAGTAATAGATATAAGAGATTTGGGTGCTTTGACGTAGTCTTAAGGGGTTCATGTACAATGCACCACCTGTTTATTATAAAGCTGGTATACAATGCTCATATATGTGTCTTACCTTCCTCCTCAGCGCTGTAAACTCTGCTCCGGAGCACCCTTAGGAGCCCTGCCACGTCATCCAGCCCGCCCCCTCCATTGATTATCATTAAAAAAGAGTGAGACAGATGACGCTGTAGTGCTGCTAAAGGAGCTCCGCAGGGGAGTTTACCCCGACTAACAGTGAGGGACCGATGCCGCGGAGGAATGTAAGACACATACCTTCCCCCTCCGCGTCCCCGATGCTATAGGGGGCTATCAGCACGTTCGATTTGTTTTACCTGCTAGAAAGTTCCCTTTAAATTAAAAAAAAAAAAAGCATATGGAGATACCTAACTATTACGATTGTACTGTCGAATGTCATGTTACTTTAAAGGAAGAATAAATCTGCAACATGGAACCCTATAGATGCACAATATGGGACCACTAAGTACAGTGCTTCTTTATAGGGTCTGTGGAAACAGCTCTGCTATGTGTTTTATAGGGCTACTTTTTAGTAGTTCTATTGAGTCTTAAAATGTGACCCTATCTATATCATAAAAATCAAAGTCTGTCTGTCTGTCTGTCTGTCTGTCCGTCTGTCTGTCCTTCTGTCTGTCCTTCTGTCTGTCCTTCTGTCTGTCCTTCTGTCTGTCTGTCTGTCCTCTATAGACTTCCAAACGCCTGAACCGTTTGACCCCAAATTTGGCACACAGATACATTGGGTGCCCGGGAAGGTTATTGCGAAGGTCCCGTCCCTGCCAGATGTACAGGAGGGGAGGGGGAGGGGAAAGAGAGGCGCCCCATAGAGATGAATGGGAAAATCTCCTCACTGCAAACACAGGTGATATAATTAGCTGCAGCAGACACGGCAGTTGGAGCCTTAGCAACCAATAGGATTACTGCTTTCATTTTCACAGGGAGCAATGGTTGCTAGGGAAGCTGCCTCACAACATCCACAGTAATAACTGGTAGACCCCCTACTCCATCTATATAGTATATGTATACAGGACCCCCTACTCCATCTATACAGGACATGTATATACAGGACCCCCTACTCCATCTATACAGTACATGTATACAGGACCCCCTACTCCATCTATACAGTACATATATATACAGGACCCCCTACTCCATCTATACAGTACATGTATATACAGGGCCCCCTACTCCATCTATACAGTACATGTATACAGGACCCCCTACTCCATCTATACAGTACATGTATATACAGGACCCCCTACTCCATCTATACAGTACATGTATATACAGGGCACTACAAGTATAGCAAACTGTGACTGGGTAACTGCCACACTAGACCTGACCAATACCGCCATACTGTGACTTTATAACACCATCATATCAGACCTGACCAATACTGCCATACTGTGACTGGATAACACTGCTATACCAGACCTGACCAATACCACCATACCGTGACTGGATAACACCGCCACACCAGACCTGACCAATACCGCCATACTGTGACTGGATAACACTGCCATACCAGACATGACCAATACCGACACACTGTGACTGAATAACACTGCCATACGGGTAAATACAACCCTGCAGGTATACAGGACCCCAAACTTTACACTACAGGTATACAGGACCCCGAAACTATATACTACAGGTATACAGGACCTCCACCAACTATATACTTCAGGTATACAGGACCTCCAACAACTATATACTACAGGTATACAGGACCCCAAACTATACACTACAGGTATACAGGACCCTAAAACTATACACTACAGGTATACAGGAACTCCACCAACTATATACTACAGGTATACAGGCCCCTTAAATATACTACAGGTATACAGGAACTCCACCAGCTATATACTACAGGTATATAGGACCCCAAACTATACACTACAGGTATACAGGACCTCCACCAACTCTATACTATAGTTATACAGGACCCTCAAACTATTTACTACAGGTATACAGGACCCCCAAACTATATACTACAGGTATACAAGACCTCCACCAATTATACACTACAGGTATCCAGGACCCTCAAACTATAAACTACAGGTATACAAGACCTCCACCAACTATACATTACAGGTATACAGCACCAACTATATACTACAGGTATACAGGACCCCCAAACTATACAGTACAGGTATACAGGACCTTCACCAACTGTATACTGCAGGTATACAGGACCTCCCTCAACTATACACTACAGGTATACAGCCCCCCACAAATACACACTACAGGTATACAGGACCCCCCCCAACTATACACTATTGGTATACAGCCCCCCCAACTATGCACTACAGATATGCGAGACCCCTAAAAACTATACATTGTGGGTATACAGAACCCCTCCAACTATGCACTACAGGTATACACTACTTCCACTGATTAACTCAGATGAAACAATACCTTTAGCTTTGCCTCCTGGGCACCTTAGAACAAATCTAATTAACACACTGACACTTTATACCCCGGCAGCGCAGGGTACATTTTCTAGTAATATATATAATATATATATAATATATACAATGGAAGGTAATGCAAATTTATACCAGTTTTCTACTAATGCCATTGCCATTTTAGTACACAGTATCAATATAAGTAAAAGCCACTATTATTAAAATAGTGGCTAAAAATAGAAAATAAAAGATACTTCCCTACCCTGATCCCCTGCAGCTCCCAGTGAGGAGCTTTTGGATCCTAACTGATTCTTACTTGTTGCTGTTTCTGTGACAATCTGCCCGCTCAGTGGCAGATCTTACTGATGCATTATCTTGGAAGAAATTACAAGCGGGGAGCAGTGATGGACTGGAAGCGCTGAATGGAAGCTGCCGAGAAGTAAGGTAAGTATTTTTTATTTTTGAAAGCACCCCATTGACATATTAAAATGTTTTAATGCTTGAATACTCTTTTAAGAGAAGGCCAGTGAGAGATTACACTGTCTTACTGTAGTGACTAGGCTAGCAATTTCAAAAAGTTCCTGTCTGAATGAGGCAGCAGTGTGCATACTGACCACTGCTGCATTCATTCCCTTTGGAATACTGTAGATAGCTGCAGGACAGGGCTATCTTCCCCACCCATATAGACAATAGAGGCAGTCGAGTATGTGCATTACCGCTCCATTCAGACAGGCGATTTAGAAGTCATAGTTTTTAACTAGTTTGGTTCTAGGTTATGGTGTTATTTCTTGGTCGTACTGTATGGGGGACATGTATCAACGGGCGTCCATTTTTTTGGGCAGAAAGTGCCGATTTGCGCATGATTTTATTCGCAAATGGCAGATTTGCGAATAAAATATTCGTAAATCGGCACTTTTCGCCGGCTACGCTGGGGGGGGGGGGGCGGGCAGGGTGTGTGAAGGGGGCGGAACGGAGGGCGCGGACTCAGAGTCCGTACGATTCACCATTCTTTCCGCCAAAAGATATGCCGAAAACCTACTCCAGTCCTCAGCTGGCGTAGGTTTTCGGCCGTGCGCACCGGAGCGCACAGGATTTATGTAGAGGCAGTCCGTCTCTACATAAGTCCCCATAGCGCCGGAGATGCGGGGACATTTTTAAGTCCGGCTTAAAAAACGTCGGACTTAATAAATGTCCCCCTATGTGTTTGTGGCCAAATGTGTTGTATAAAAAATATAAAATTTTAAAAAATAAATAATTAAAGTCATTAATTAAGTCATATTTTATCATATATATTTTTGAGACAGTCAGGGTTCTCAGCAGTTGGAGCCCTCTCGATCAGGCACCTCTTACCAACCTATACACAGCTCATCCAGGTTTGTTAGACCGGTCTCTCGCGAGCATGGTACAGATGTATTTTTATACCCCTTTTACAGCAGCAATTCCCACACCCAACTGTGGGATTAATGACCCAAACGATCACCATCATAGGGATCATCACCACCATATTGGGCTTTTATGAAACTCTCCTGAGCCTTCGTCTTTAGTACAAGATATATATATACCATAGCTCTTATGGGTTTGGCCATGGCTGGATCGTTTGTTTGAGTCGGATGAATACATTTTTCCTTTTTTTATATGAAAATATTAGGCTGATGCTAAATATGAAAAGTTCTGCCTTTAATATAAAAATGTTGATAGTTATCATTCATACTCATAAGGGAAGATCTACTCAAAGATGAAATTCAGCTGTAATAAATGTAGTCATTGTTATATTTTATTCTTCGTTTGTTATGGCATAAAATACGACCTCAGTGTTTTATCTTCTTTTTATCTATAATAAGTGAGTGTAGAAACATAAGATGCAGATAAGATTTGCTTATAAATGATGTATTATGCACTTTTAACGCTGTTTATATGTTTATACAAAAACCTGTTTCTTTATTAAAGAGCCTTCTCCGATAATATAAAAGTACAGCTAAAATAACATTGCATTAGATATGCTGATTCTTTGGGATTAGAGCTGTAAATGAGGGAATTCTTCTATGTTCATGTTTGTGTGGGTTTCCTCTGGTTACCCCGGTTTCCTCTTTTATAATGAAACACCCCAAAAACATGCTGGTGGGCTATTTGGCTTCCTGTGAAGGCCGTTGCTTGTATAGTCTATATGTCTGAGATCGGAAAGCAATGTTGTAGGCCATTGAAGTCATCAATTTAGATGTGAGTGTGTGTGTGTGTGTGCGTAACATTTTGCAGTCAACTGAAAATGAATCTTTCACCAAGTTAACTATCCCAAAATTAATATATTTGATAGATATCTGTAAAGAAACAGATTTATAATCATTGACTGGGGACTTGTTAACAGTCAAAGGCTGTAATCCCTCAATTGGTCCATCAAAGGGGTGTTCAGGAGGATAAAGGTAAAATTTGTTGTACTTACCTGCCATAAATCCACCGCTCTGTTTCCTGCTGTCAGCACTTCCTCTTCTCTGTCCCAACATAAGGTAATGCTTGGTCGGCCAACCACTGGCCAAAACAGTGAACCATCTCAGCTGATTGGCTAAGCAGGTATTTCCTGCAGGTTGGTGTAGAAAAGAAGAAGCACAGATAGTGGGGACCAACATCACCAGAACAACACAGATAGAGGATTGGCATCACGTGGATGTAGATTTTTTTTTTTTTTTGTTATACTGCCACTCTCATCACTTTTAAATATAAAACTTATCCTCTGGAATATCCCTTTTAAGAGTCCTCTGTATTATTTCCCTGAACCTAGGAGTCAAACATATACAAATATCCCAATCCATATTCTTTAAAGAGCACATTCATAAAAAAGCACAGCAGGTGGAGATTGCCCCCAAACAGTTTGCGGAGTTATTGAGGGGGTATATAAAAATTTGATAATTAAAATGTGTTTATGTATTGTGCTGTTAGAGTATCTTACCGAAGTAAAAAAAATACTGACCGGTTCCATTTAAGGTTGTTTATTAGTCTGATAGACCGCCCTAATACAGCTGTGTCATTGTCATTGATAACCTAAGTTGGCTTTTCACTATTGAATACTACTATCCTTTCCGAGATAAGCAGCACCAAAAGAGTCCGACAGTCATTTATCAGTCTCCTGTCTCCATACAATTTACATGACTGAGCACAACAATATCTATTTATTTGGAAAGTTGTCCATTGTATCGCCGGTTGTACTTTTCATGCGCTGCTCTATGTCTGTTTTTTTTTTTTTTAAAGCTTTCTTCTGGCACATTATACAAGTATGATGGATCTGTTTGTCCTTTGCTTTCGTGTCAGTGAAGAAACCCATAGAAAGAACATTCAATGTCAGACCATATTATCAAAGAGGACTCACCATAGTGATTCACACATTTGTACAAGATTGATTTCATGCTCCCTCGAAATGCACTGAGTCATGTATTTTCACCAATCGCCCTTGCCCGGATTGGGAGGATGACTGACAGCATAATTAAGTTTTCTTAATTTAAGCATCTATCACCATGCTCCTTCTCTTCTCCAAAGATATTTATAAAGTCGACGTCATCAACCGACCATAGCCTAATGTTAGAAAGCGCTATACACGAGTCCTTTGCTTCTGTCATTAATGACTGCATCGAAGGCAACTCTCCCAAATAATTAGATCTCGGGGAATGTTGTGAAAAACGCCATCAAACTTCCTCGCCTGGTTTGCATTTTCTTGCATACTAAGTACTCTTCATATTCTTCTTTTTTTTTCACCTTCTCCCAAGCTGTGCTTTCAGTAAGGTGTTAATTTATGGTTATCAGACGCATGTGGCAGCTTAATCTCATCACTAGCAAAGCTGTCGGCTCTTTGAATATTTGTAATTACAATTTCAAACACTTAATGCAAAGAATCAAATCAATGTCATAGCAGAACGCCAGGGGTACGAGGAAAGGAAGAGTCGTGACCTCCGAGATATAGCTTTTTTTTTTTTTTTACTACTAGCAATGAAGTTATCGGTTAGTAATGAAACTGTTAAACGTAATAAAAGAGTGGCGCATATGGCGGATAATATATATCACCGAATAGGGGGCTCTGAATCACATCATTGAACAGATTGACTTATTTACGTAGCGCGGTTGTTGGAAGTATGCATGTTTTATTAATATTGCCATAAACATAATGTTTATATTGCACCTATTAATTTTTAAGAGCTTTTCAATTAAACTTGGGAAGACTCCACTTAACAGCACCTGGCATGTAATAATGGCAGCGTCTTCCAAAGCTATTAAAATCAGTGTTACCGATGAGATATTGCAAATGGCTTCTGTGTTTTTGGAACTCAGTCGAGAAATGAAACATTGGAATATAATCACGCTTCCGCTAATGCTTCGCGCACATGGTATGGTGTTATGCATACGGCATGCATGGATTCACATATAGTCCCCGTGGGTCTATGATATGGAGCTGTAGGCACTAAGTGGCATCAGTGTGTATATCCTTCAGCCAGACACATATGCCCAGTGTGTCTAACAGATTGCAAACATTTTTGATAAATTTCTCTCTTGTTGACTGCTTGATTTATATCTAGAAGACTATTGATAAATTTCCAATGTTAGATCCTATGTATAATCCTATAAATCATGTAGAATCTTGTTCACTCACTTAAAGAAGGCATCCTAAGATCCAAAGTGATTTCATATCCACAGAAATGGGGATAACTAGATTGATGGTGGCAGAGCACCATAGAGAATGACTGACATACTATTTGTTCTTTATTTTGTTCTCAACAGTTGTTTTTGATGAGGTTGGGATAATCCTTTAAAGAAGCTGGCTGTACTAATGTAGGTATAGATGACAACAATCCCATTCCTCTTCCAACAACAAACCTATTGAATTATAACAAGACATAAGCAAAGTGAATTCAAGATTAGCTGTGAATCGCGCTGTATATTCACTTCGTTCTACAAAGCCAATTCCCGCCAATTCTTTAAGGAAATTCGCAAGAAAACATAATGGCGGCCGCACATGCTGTTTGGAATGTCACTGGACAGGAGAAACGGATTAACCATAATCCCTAGCCCCTGTGTAATCAGCTGCAGGCCCCTCTGTGATGTCAGCCCCTCCCCCTCTATATAAGGAGGTTCAGTAACAGAGGCGGCCAGTCGGCTGAGTGTGGAGGAGAGAACAGGATGGCAGCAGGCAGTTACAGCAGAGCAAGGAGAGACTAACAGAGCGATATAGGGACAGAGAGGAGAGGAATGGCGGAAATTGGATGATTGACTGGCTGATTGACTTTTTTTTATTGTGATTTTCCATTTTTTTTTACACTTTAACAACAACATGCTTTAACAAATTTACCCTTCTGTAATAGTCCTAGTACTGTACTGTAGCCACTATAGTGTTGGCTGTTTTAATGAAATTCATTAAGATTCGATTCGTGAATCTTAACGAGTTTGACCGAAAATTTGTGAAGCTCGCTAAACAAATTCCCGGCTGCTTCGCACATCTCTATTTATAACAATACAGTGCCATTTTGTATTCCGATAGAAAGCAAACTTCTTTTGACCCTATATAAACTCAGTTAAAGGGGAATTCTAGAAAATACTCCCTGCTTATGGTTGATGGTTGAGAGAATGTAGTTTTTTTTTTTCTTTTTTACTTACAGAATGGCTGTGCAGGAAAACTGGATTGCCTTCCTTTTATTCTTACAATTCGTGCAGGTCCCAGATGTCAGATCCCCATCAGTTATAGAGTGATGGTATATCCCGGTAATACCTTGGCAATTACATTCTGAGATGGGAAATCCCTTTAATCAGTAAGAAATAGCAGACCTTTTATGTGCCTTATGCTTTATAACTCCTTTATTGCCTTTCTCTCAGCATTGCTTAGGGTGACCCATGGCAGAGCAAAACAAACAACAAGATGCTTCCCACATCGGCCAATTGACAGTTTTACTATTTGTGATCATAGAACATACACAGCAATGCCAAATGGAACATTTCATCAATGCACAAAAAATATTTAGTATTCCAAGCATTATATAATAAAAGTTCACATAACTCCTAAAGATTCCAAGCTGGAGTTGGTTCAAGTGTTATAATGACCCGGCAAGAATTCATAGTCTATAATTTACACCTATCAATACGTCTAGGTCGGGTGTCTCGAGAATTGGGCGCAACCTACATCAGTTTCTCCATAGAACCAATTAAAACACAATAACTTTTCTCATTTTTTAGGATCTGGGGGGGGGAATAAGCAAAAACACTTAATTGTGCTCAGAATTCACACATTTTTACAGCCGCGTTTTGTACCAGTGTAAAGACATGTGGGTCCTATGGAGTCGATGTGGTGAACTAAATAGATGCATTTGCATAAGACAGAAATGTGAGACTGATCTGGAGAAAAGTTTTTCGCACATTTGCTTATATCTTGCGGGCTTTGGCAGGTGCCTCCGGCTATGAAAATTCAGAAGTTATGTCATTTTATGACACGTTCCTTGTGTTTTAATTATCACTAGGAAGGATTTGGCAAGGTTCTAATTATTTTTGCTCTCACAACAAAACTGTTGGTTTTTGTGGTTTCTTTCCATATATCCTATGGGATTTATTTATCGTACTTATTATTTATAGAAAATTATAAAGCAACGATATCGCCCGCGGCAAGGCAAACAGTAAGACCCACACTCAGTGTATTTACAGTAGTTACTTCAACAAAGCATTTAACCCCTATAGGACCAGTATAGTACAAGTATTTTTTATAATTTGCGACTTTATTCTAAAATTTTACCATAAGTTCTCCTACTTTGTTTCTGTTATTTAAATATGTAATGTGCAAAGATGATGAAACTTCTTTAAAGAAGAACTCTGGGCTGGGGTGATCCCAGCCACTTCTGGGTCTGAGTGAGGACCCGGGCACGAGAAATCCCATTAAAGTAATAGGACAGGCAGAATGACAGGTGGAATCCGCCACAGGGACTCCACTAGTAAATTCTGCTTCTGCAAGGGTGCTTACATTTCATAGGCAGTTTCCACTGGCAACTTAATGCTCCATCTGGCAATAATTAACATAAGGCTTGGGGTTTTAGAAGCCAAATCAAATTGATAATTATAGAGGTTTAAAAAACAGTCACATAACTTTTAAAAGGCACCACCTAACTGCTTTTCATCAACCTCAGCCTCCATCCCATCCTAGCCAATGGCTATGTTCTCACTGTGTAAAAAAAAAAAAAGGGGGAGAAAAGGCGTCCACTTTTCCTAAAAAAAAAAAAAAAAACGTCCATTATTACCATATTTTAATTCATGTCAATAAAATGCATTGAAGTCAATGGAGTGATGGCCGCCCAATGCACATAGTGTACGAAATAACGGACGTCAAAATAATGTTCATGACAATTATTCACAGACTTTTTTTTTTTTTCAAACAACAGACGCTATTTTTAGTTGTTCACACACTTTTTTTTTTTCACCATCCTTTTGGTTTTGTTCACACAACGATTATTTTTGAGTAAAAAAATGGTCGCTGGTTGCAATGGAATCACCGTCCATTCTTCACTACAGGGGCAATGCAGTCCGCTGTGCAAATCAATTGTAAAAAAAGAATGTTCCTGTAGCCGATATAGAGGAATCAGCGGCAAGAAGCTCCTAAATGTAGCCCAGCGGCTAGTAGTTTAACAGTGTCCGTTAATATGCAACAGACGCTGTTAAACGTAGTGTAAACATTGCCTTTCACTGTCTTTAATATTAAATTTATTGGGTGCCCAAAATGCGAAATGATGGCCTTCAATTTTTTAAAAATTACAAACGGAAAGAGAAACATCATGTGAACATAGCCCATGAAAACTCCCAACTGGTGGATGTAACTTCTAGCCCAAGGCAAAAAAAAAAAATACATTTGCACCAAAGAAAAAATGTTTGTGTGGCCCTAAAAAGGATCCATCCAGTTTGCAGGATAACTTTTTTTTTTTTTTTTTTTTTAAATATATTTTATTGTTGGCAAAGCACAAAATAGTCATTACAATGAAAATGTTATAATTCCGCGCGCAGGCAGATAATAATTACTTGTATAGAAAATAAGAAGAGGATAACTTTTGAACAGTAAAAGTGTGACAGGTCTTTACATTTTTTTTTTTTACTTTGCTGGATGTAACATTACATATTCCATTTTGTGTGCGGGACTTTTTTGTAGAGAAATCTAAAAAAATAACATTTTAACATAATTCTAATGTTCCTCTTAGACTTGGTGTGCTTGAGAAATACATTGTCTGTCCTAACAAAAGATTTACCCAAATAGAGGGGGAGAGGCTCCAGGAACCTTTAGAGGGGGCTCTTTTTGTCCTTTTGATCCTAAAACATTTTTTTCATTGAAAACTTCCAAGAACTCATTTCAATTCACCACTAACCTTATTATGTGTTCAATCCTGCAACAGTTAAAGGGGCCGGCCACTTTATAGTAAAATAGTTCAGTATACAGTATTAGGCTATGTTCACACTACGTAAAACTACGGCCGTAGTTCTCGCCGCAGAACTACGGCCGTAGTTTTGCGGGGTGGAACATAATCTTACTTTCAATGGGATCCTGGCCAGAGCGTACACACATCGTATACGCTCCAGACGGGATCTATGCCGCGCCGCAAATAACTGACAGGTCAGTTTTCTGCAGCCGGAATTCAGTGAATTCCGGCCGCAGAAAGACCTGTCAGTTCACACAGTGAAGCGAGCGCCTTCGGCCGCTTGCTTCACTGTGTGCTATGGTAAGCTCTGATGCGGGCACGCGCTGATGCGGCCAGAGACCGGCCGTTCCGCGACCCGGCCGGCCGAGGACCATGTGACCATGCCCCGCCCCCTGTGTACCTCATAGAGCTTAAATCAGACTCCCCTCCTCCAGGCTGTGCTGTCCTGTTCTGTTTTCTTTCCGTCCATAAAATAGCCGACATGGAAGAGCAAGTGACCATACCCCGCCCTCTATTGACATATACAGGATCAGTGGTGGACACTGGGGGGCGGGGCACAGTCACATACTCCTCAATGTTGGCCATTTTATGGACAGACTCACCACAGGGCAGGACAGCACAGCGTGGAAGAGGGGAGTCTCATTTTAGCTCTATGAGGTACACAGGCGGCTGCTGTCAGTATATTCAGTGAGTACACTTACTAATACTGTACAATGAACTATTTTACTATAAAGTGGCCAACCCCTTGAAGAGAAAGTGGATTGTGCATTTTTTGCACTTCCTTCCATGTTTCTCATGTTCCTTTAAGTGTTCACATTTGTCTTCTTCTCATTTGCAGCTTCCCTAATCTGTGACACATCATATCTAAGGGTTAAAGTAGACTCCTGGACCTTCCCCAACTGTACGGGAAAAAAAATTACAGCCATTAACTGCATTCAGAACACTATGCACAGAGGGATCAGACAGAGCTTTTTTCCCCAGCAGCAGATTGCACGGATACTAATGTTTCTTTATCTTGTAGATTACCTGGGGGATCATTTTCTGCATACAGACTCATGGAGCTTGACTCCAATTTGCGCTTAAATCAGAAGCATTAGAAAGTCTATTACGTTTGCTCACATTTCCAGCTTCTCAGTTTTATTTTCCCTCTTGCTTAATATTACAATATGGAAAATATTTTAGGTGTTCACTGTACCCTTTTTCTGTACAACCTGCGGTGTCTTGTGCATCTCGGGCGTAAAGTCATAATGCAGGAGGTAGTCAATATAATATAATGTCCAAATACCATTTAACTATGAGGCAGAGGAATAATAGAAAGAAAGTTCAATGGTGGCTTTAATGTAAATGTATTTGGTTACAGAGCAGAGAACGTTTTTTATGAATATTATGTATGGTAAAAGGTGGAAGATTTGCATTAAAGGGGTTATCCAATGAAAATATTTTATTTCAAATCAACTGGTGTCAGAAAGATATACAGATTGGTATTTTACTTCTATTTAAAAATCTCAAGTCTTCCAGTACTTATCAGCTGCTGTATGTCCTGCAGGAAGTGGTGTATTCTCTCCAGTCTGACACAGTGCTCTCTGCTGCCACCTCTGTCCATGTCAGGAACTGTCCAGAGCAGCAGCAAATCCCCATAGAAAACTTCTTCTGCTTTGGACAATTCCTGACATGGACAGAGGTGGCAGCAGGGAGCACGGTGTCAGACTGGAAAGAAAACAATATTTCCTGCAACCCTTGCTAGACGATAATCGAGCCAATAATAGGCTCTGTAAACGATAATTAAGCTGATAAAAGGCTCAGTAAACGAACACTGATCTAGTAGATTAGTGTTCGTTTACATTACCAATTGAGCTGCCAACGGCCCGTCTGATAGGACCCTAGGGTATGGATTGAGGGAAAGTCACAGCTCACTTTTATGTCTCAGGGTCTTCATATATATACCTTATTAAATATTAAAGGGGAACTCTGGATAAGAAAAACTTGTTTTCTATTAAAAGTACATTAAAAGTTATATAGCTGTGTCTATACAATGTATTACTGTATCTGTACAGTTCTGCCACAATGGAAGCTGATAGAAATCCAGGAAGGGAAAAAAATGGCCCCTGTGCCAATTCACATCGTCTCCTGCACCTGCTGCTATGCCCCCCTAGGAGACAAATCTTACATGCCTCTGTCTCACATTGTGTGTGTTTGCTGATGATGCAGACAGGAGGCAGGGCGTGATGTCACAGGAGGCGGGGCTGGATAACCCAATCCCATTCACCATCTCTAAGTGGCCAGAAGCAGCAGCTGCACTAATTTTACTGATTGTAATGGGTGGGGGCTGTGATGGTTACATGAGGGAAACCAGGAAGAACAGAAACACAAAACAGAGCAACACCCCCCCCCCCCCCCCCAAAAAAAAAAAAAGTGTTTTTTTTTGGTAGTTTCAAAACTGGGATAGACAGGTAAGTAATGCGTTATGCTTCTGCAGAAGTTTCATTTTTTTTTTTTTTACCTCTACCTGGAGTTCCCCTTAAACAGAATATGCTAGAAATGCTTAATAGAAGAATGGTGGTTTAGGGACCACAATTGCTGATTCAGCAAGCCATGAAAATGTCTTAAAGATGTAAGATGAGAAGACCCCTTTAAGGATAAGATAAATTGTTGTGAAAGTAAAGCACGTTGTATGTCTTCTTTGAATCTTTTACTTTATACAAATAGGAGAATTTGTTTCTTTTCTATTTTGTGCCAGTCCTCCTTCAAATCCCAGCTCTTTCCTTATCCCCAACCCACAAATGCTCTGCAAAGGAGCGCATAATTTACAGCCTATATTTACCACTTGCTCCAGCTTTTATTTTTAATGCGTGCATTAGCTAAAATGAATCCCTTCTGAGGATGTACTTTAAAGAAATCCACCAACTTATCCCTGTATATTCCTCTCGATTACATTTATTAGCTACGAATATTAAACAGCTGGCAAGATATCACTGTATACAAATAAGACGTTTGGGACTTGGAAAGCTGCCATCTTGAACAAAGCCAGCTGCTGGTGTTTCCATCCCTATTCAGCTCCGCAGCATTTGTAACTTTCAAATACTTTCCACAACTGTGAATAGGAGACAATAGTCGGAATCTAGTGGAAACTTGTACTTTGTGACAACATTGCTTTTTTTGCAGCAGTATTTTTGTAAGCGGGAATAAGAAGGGTCCTTGTGTTTGGATTGTGCTACAAATCCTTTGCGATCAGATATTAAGGCTTATTAAGTTTTAGAGGGAACTTTTTTCGCTCATACTTTATTAGGGCATTCTGGGTTAAAGGAGCTGGCAACTTTATAGTAAAAATTATCAGTGTACAGAATTAGTAACTGTGCTGTCCTGCTCTGTGGTGAGGCTGTCCATAAGATGGCAGACATGGAGAAGCATGTGACCATGCCCCGGCCCCCAGTGTCCACCACTGAGCCTGTATATGTCTATGGAAGACACTTGGGGGCGGGGTATGGTCACATGCTCCTCTGTGCCGTCCATCTTATGGACAGACTCACCATAGAGCAGGGCAGCACAGCCTGGAGGAGGGGAGTCTGATTTTTGCTCTATGAGGTACACAGGGAGCCACATGTACCACAGAGTACATTCATTCTGAAGAGCACCATGTAATACCTAATTGTACCTGTGGTGGTGCTGTTGCTAAATGAAACACTTGCTGCAATATTCCAGCAGTTTATTATGTGATCAATTTTTATTTTTCAGGATCCTTCTAATAAATAAAGGAATTGTAAGGCTATGTTCACACATTCTATTTCTATACGATCAGTATTTTTCAACAAAAAAACAGTAATGGCTTGAAAACACAGAAAGGCCACCACCACAAAACATCTTATTTTGGCTGTTTAATGGCTGTTTTTTTGAACGGCCATTATTTTGAGACCAAATAACATCTTTTATTTCAAAACAACACGTTGTTTTGAAATAACAGACCAGTTTGGGCTCAAAAATATTGTCATTCAAAAAACATCCGTCCAAAGGCCAATATAAGATGTTATGTGGTTGTGGCCTAACTGTGCTAATCTTTCCATTATAGGTTTGCTCTGTCAGTTCCACACCTGATTTTGACTGCAAATACTGTCCAAAATATGATGTGTGAACATAGCCCCAAAAACAGACAGTGCCTTAAATAAAAAAAAATAAGAGAGAGTCAAATAAAAAGTAGATCAAATAGACAAAAAAGAAAGTTTTTTTATTGGTGCTTTTTACCACTTTATTGCATTAGCTATATCATTCACTAAAGCTTGAGGAATAGATCTGAAACAAAGAATCTGTAATGCAGTGTTAAGATGCCATGATGCCATGGTGTGATTGGCACCGCGTTTATTATCACACTAACAAAGCGCATACAAATCAGGAAGGTGCAAATAAGCTCTGATTAATAAAAAGGTGCCTTTTGACCTAGAACTATATCTGTTTCCATTGAGCATAAGCGTGAACAGTTGTGTAACACTAATTCACCAATATAGGGCTCTTATCTGGATCAGTGATATTCTCTCCACCATGATAATTTAAAGCGGCACTATCTGCAGGTTCTACCAAAATGGACCTGCTGATATGCCCCTCAAGCTCTTTACCTTCTAACTGCAGGGCAGTGAATCAATATTTTTTTTCTTTCCCACATTCTAGAGATATTCTCTAATTGCCCATGTGCCAATCAGGGGCTTAAGAGCATTTGGGGCCTCACCGGATGGCCCAGAGCACCAGCTTGGCAAACCCAGTCCGCCCCCAGCTGTGCCGCTCACTATCCATATATGAGCAACCCCCTCCCGTGCTGCCTAGCATGGGGGGTGCTTTGTGGATGGAGAGGGTTGTTCCAAGCCCCCACTATGCATATTCATATATGCATAGTGAGTGCCTTAGGGCGGACTGAGCGAGCCAAGCTGGCGCTCGGGGCCGTTGGGTGATGCCCCAAATGCTCTTAAGCTCCTGATTAGCATAGGGGCAATTAGAGCATATCTCTAGAATGCGGGGGAGAAGAGAAGAATGATTCACAGTCCTGCAGTTAGAAGGTAATGAGCTTGTGGGGCATATCAGCAGGCTCATTTGATAGAACCTGTTGATAGTGCTGTTTTAAAGAGAGACTTTTGGAAGTCTAACTGCAGTCCTATTGAACCAAAAAAAAGAAAAGGTAGGTCGGCACGTCCTGAGGTTAAAAAATTCTGTACTTTTAAAAGTACGGTATAAAAGTCACAAGTAAGGGCCATTTTACACCAACGGATTATTTGACAGATTTTTGTAAGCCAAAGCCAGGAGTGGATTTGAATAGACGAGGAATCTTAGTCTTTCCATTGTTCCCTGTTCCCTGTTTATATTCTGTTCCTGGCTTTGGCTCAAAAAAATCTGTCACATAATCTGTTTGTGTAATAGAGCCCTTAGGAGACAAAAAAATTGTGCGTCTTTTTGTCTCCTTACTTGTAACTTTAACGCATTGGAAAAAAATAACAGAATTTCAGGATGGACCGACGTCTCTTTTGTTTTTTTTTGGTTCATACTGCATTGAGGACTAAGATATCCTCAGGTCGGGCACTCACCAGGTGAGCTGGATGAACTGTTTGCTTATGCAGTCCTATTGAGTTTGATTCTAACCCAACCTCTTCAGTCAGTGCAGATCAAGGGGTAGGAATCTCTCAACCAGTGTGCGGAACGGACATCTAATAGAAAAACTGAGCCAAACATTGAATTCTGTATCACTTGAAAGTTGAAGAAACTTGAAACAAGTCCCGACAACCGGTCCATGTAAAAGGACCATTCACCAGCCAACAAACGAAAAAATTGTCGTTCATTGGCTGATTGCACCTTTAATGCTGCCAATGATAATTCTTATTGTAAACAGGTGATGCGTAAGTAATAAGGATGAGGCTAATAGCTGCACAAAAGTTTAAGAGATTGTCGCTACGTCCACTTGGTTAATTGAGCCAAGTTATTGTTCTGCAGATGATATCAGCAATGAGCCCTAAGCCTGGTATAGAGATTGGGGTTGATCATAAACTTATTATCTAGATATTGAACAAATATAAATTTATTTTAGGTGAATAGCCATTTTAGGCACCAGGTAGCAGCATATTCCACCATGTAACATGTATAATCCAACATGCCTGATCCTTACTCATTAGATAGTTTCCCAATCCCGTCACAGCTGGTTTGGCTATAGAATTGACAGAAGTTGTGCAATTTTGTAGCATGCAGGTTATAAACATAGACCTGCTAAAAGATATAAGCAAAACCCAATTAGTACAAGTAAAAGGCTCAAATTATCAAATACATTGTTTGTTTTGTGTTTTTTTACTGTGTTGTCTACAGTGCTTGCCTAGACTTGTATTAAATAGCATCAAATCTTACATCACATTGTTTCTCGGGATGAAAGCAGCATACATGTCACATCAACATTAGTCACCAAGCTCATGGGGACCTGGGGCTGTAGTCTCAGAAACCATATTGTATTTTTTTTGCTTTTTGACAAGGTCAAACCTAATGATTAATCATGGTAACCGAAAAGAATGGTTCGTCTCAATGGGACTTTGTATCCTAATGTAACAGAGAAGGCATTCCTACACAGGAAGTTACCGCTGAGAAAGTCCTCCCTTTTGGAGCAGCTTTTCACGTTTTTAAGACTGTTTAATATCCCAAGAATTTATTTTAATTGCATATACATTTACATTGATGAATGTTCTGGATATTTTGGTTTGCATATATTGCATTCTCCTATTGGCTATATGGAAGGCTGTGTCCCACCTTTTTTAATCTGGGTATTGATAAGACTATTGAAAATATACATGTGAAATGAATAACATTGATGTGCTTTAAAAGGGTATTTCCTCCAAAATCATTGTTGCACTAATAAATAGCCCGCCCATAGCTTTCTATCTTTATAACTAGAGATGAGTGAACCGGGTTCGGGTTCGAGTCCATCCGAACCTGAACGTTCGGCATTTGATTAGCGGGGGCTGCTGAACTTGGATAAAGCTCTAAGGTTGTCTGGAAAACATGGATACAGACAATGACTATATCCATGTTTTTCACATAGCCTTAGGGCCTTATCCAACTTCAGCAGCCACCGCTAATCAAATGCCGAAAGTTCGGGTTCGGATCGACTCGAGCATGCTCCAGGTTCGCTCATCTCTATTTATAATATAAACTTATTATGGACTCTGCACATTTTTGCTAGTTTTTAGGTGTACTCACCCTTTCTGTATGCATAAAATCATCAAAACTAAGTCCTGTCCAACAACACCTTCTGCTCCTGGCACCCATCCTGCGTGTCGGCAACCTTTATTTATAAAGCACCTACATATCCTGAAGCATTGCTGTTTTTTGACACTCCTTTTTTTTACTTTTCAGTGGGAAGAAATCAGTGGAGTGGATGAACACTACACTCCCATAAGAACCTATCAGGTCTGCAATGTTATGGACCACAATCAAAACAACTGGCTAAGAACAAACTGGATTCCCCGCAGCGCAGCTCAAAAGATTTACGTTGAGCTAAAGTTCACGTTACGAGACTGCAACAGCATCCCACTTGTACTGGGAACATGTAAAGAAACATTTAACCTTTATTACCTGGAGTCAGATGAGGATCATGGGGTCAAGTTTAGGGAGCATCAGTTTTCAAAGATTGACACAATTGCAGCTGACGAAAGCTTCACCCAGATGGACCTCGGAGATCGAATTCTAAAACTGAACACTGAGGTTCGGGAAGTGGGGCCCATCAGTAAGAAAGGACTTTATCTGGCATTTCAGGATGTTGGTGCCTGCGTTGCCTTAGTATCCGTGCGGGTATATTTCAAAAAGTGTCCTTTCACTGTGAAGAATTTAGCCATGTTTCCCGACACTGTACCTATGGACTCCCATTCTCTGGTGGAGGTGAGAGGTTCTTGTGTCAACCATTCCAAAGAAGAAGATCCACCCAAAATGTACTGCAGCACTGAAGGAGAATGGCTGGTACCCATCGGGAAGTGTCTTTGTAACCCCGGCTATGAAGAAAGAGGTTTCACTTGTCAAGGTAATAATAAGTCATGTTATACACTTTGTAAGATGTTCTACATCCATTGACTGGAGACAGAATGCTTTTTGTTAACAATGTTTTTTAACATTTTGTAGAATGATGGGCTAGTCAAGCCTGGCTGGCAGTTCATTGTGTTAGTGATTGATGTTGTGTGCCCAGGGCTAGTCTTGTCTTATAACATTTCTTATCATCTTCCACCTTTCTTGCAACGCTCTAAATCAAATTGTCTAAAACAGCCGGTGCCGCATATTGCTCCGCCATGGCACTTGGGAGTGGTACCAACATTCAGCTTCAGATTGCATTAATGTGCTTTTTACATTGGGGCTTAATTTATTTTTTAGTTCAGCATTGAGCCTGTTGATTTTAGATCAGCAATAACATTTTACAGGTGAAATTTCGACATTAATCAAAGTGCTACGTGGATATTTTCTATTATCATGTACCAACCACTAAATTACTTAGTACTGTAAAACCGCCATTGTGAAACACAGCAGAGAATTACATAGAAAAGTAGGGTCTTAAATTTGGTTTAAAGAGGTTGTCCGTTATAAACCGACAATATTTGATGCTACAGAGACTGTGGGGGACATAACATATTTACCCGTCCTACTCTGCCACTGCTTCCACTTCCCAGGCCATCTGCTTTCCACCAATGTCCACTTTTTCACAACTTCTGCTGGAATGGCATTTCCACAGGAAATGACCACTCAGCAAAGACAGTACAGTGCTGACAGCAGCGGACATCGGGCAGTATGGGAATCAGAAGGGGATGGGTAAGCATATCGCTCCATAAGGTCCCTGGCAGCATCATAGATTAACAGTTTACACCTGACCTCTCCTTAGAGCTTTTAACATGCCGTGTGACCACCCAAGATCAAAATGACAGTGATATTGTTAACACTAATGTTTAATCTATCGGATCTTTCTTATCATTTTTCAGTACAGTCTTTATTGATTAGCTAGACATGTCTTTGTCAGTAGCATGTACATTTCTATACAAAGAGTTGTTTCCAAGTTATATTAGAGATGTTCCCCGGTGGAGCAGGCCGGTGTGAATGTTGAGGAATTCTTGCATGAATGTTCTGTCTTCTGCATTCTTTATGTGTGTCTTTGTTTGTTTTTTGTCTATTTTTATAATATTTTTGCATCTTTTCAAACACAGTGGAAGCAAATATTTTCAAGAGTTTTCAAAAATGTTTCATTAATTCACAGGCATAAGGACTAAAGATGAGTGAATTTACATTACCAACTAAGCGAAGCACTTCGTTTGCTGATTCACATCCTGAGAAACTTCTCCCAGTTTTTTCAGGCACACAGGGTGGAGCGTCAAGGAGCGGCATGGAGGTCAAGAGCAGCCAGCGTAGAGGCCAAGTGCCGAGAAAACGAAGTGCTTCACTTTGTTTGTAATGTAAATTTGCTCATCTCTAATAGTGATAGTTTGAGTGGTGTGAGGTGTGGTGGGTTTTTATACAAAAGTCTAAATAAAATTAAAAATAACTGTAGTTATCTGTGTTAAAGACAAAAATGGCCAAGTGTTGCTTTTGGCTATTTTCATCTGGGCCCATTGAGTAGAACGAAGTGGCAGTGCG
Organism: Dendropsophus ebraccatus; assembly: GCF_027789765.1. NCBI lineage: Eukaryota > Metazoa > Chordata > Amphibia > Anura > Hylidae > Dendropsophus > Dendropsophus ebraccatus. Next base: position 87,969,629 of record NC_091464.1, on the reverse strand, counting down.
TATGCCCAACTGCCATCCTATTAACTAGTGGGGGAGAACCTTTAAGAAGGAAGGAAGGAAGGGGAAAAGGGAGGATGGACAGGAAGAAGAAAAGAAGTAGGTAGGTTTCTAGGTACAGACAAATTTTGCACAGCCTCCAATAGATAGATCTAAAACCGTAATTACAATACTACTAAAAATAGTGGATAATAAAAAATAGTATTTTTTTTTATAAAGATAAAATCAGGATAGATTTCTACTTAACTAAAAATTAAAATATTTTGGGCAGTTTAACCCTTTAAGGACATGGCCCATTTTCGTTTTTACGTTTTCGGTTTTTCCTCCTTGTGCATAAAAGGTCATAGCACTTGCATTTTTCCACCTAGAAACCCACCTGAGCCCTTATTTTTTGCGTCACTAATTGTACTTTGCAATTACAGACTGAATTTTTGCATAAAGTACACTGCGAAACCAGAAAAAAATTCAAAGTGTGGTGAAATTGAAAAAAAAAACGCATTTCTTTTATTTGGGGGAAATGTGTTTTTACGCCATTCGCCCTGGGGTAAAACTGACTTGTTATGCATGTTCCTCAAGTTGTTACGATTAAAACGATATATAACATGTATAACTTATATTGTATCTGATGGCCTGTAAAAAATTCAAACCGTTGTTAACCAATATACGTTCCTTAAAATCGCTCCATTCCCAGGCTTATAGCGCTTTTATCCTTTGGTCTATGGGGCTGTGCGAGGTGTCATTTTTTGCGCCATGATGTGATCTTTCTATCGGTACCTTGATTGCCCATATACGTCTTTTTGATCGCTTTTTATTACATTTTTTCTGGATTTGATGCAACCAAAAATGCGCAATTTTGCACTTTGGGATTTTTTTGCGCTGATGCCGTTTACCGTACGAGATCAGGAATGTGATTAATTAATAGTTCGGGCGATTACGCACGCGGCGATACCAAACATGTTTATTTATTTATTTATTTGTTTACTTTTATTTAAAACCTGGGAAAAGGTGGGTGATTCAGACTTTTATTAGGGGAGGGGGCTTATTACTATAAACAACACTTTATTTTTTTTTTTTTACACATATACTAGAAGCCCCCCTGGGGGACTTCTAGTATATACACTTGGATCTCTCATTGAGATCTCTGCAGCATAGATATGCTGCAGAGATCCATGAGATCGGCACTCGTTTGCTTTCGGCTGCTGCAGCCGAAAACGAACGAGTGCCGAGCCGAGGACGGCGCCATCTTGGACGCGTCCCCGGCCGGCATCAGTAACGGAGATCGCTCCTCCGGGACAAGGTCCCGGAGGAGCGATCTCCCCCACTAGACACCAGGGAAACGTTGCCTCCGGTAATCGGAGGCAGCTGTCAACTTTGACAGCTGCCTCCGATTAGGTAATTAGCGGGCACGGCGATCCGACCGTGCCCGCTAATAGCAGCGGTCCCGGGCTACTCGCGGCACCCGGGATCGCGGCACTTCAAAGCGGGGCCGCCGCGCGGCCCCGCTTTGAAGTGCAAGTGAGGACATATGACGTACCGGTACGTCATATGTCCTTAAGAGGTTAAAAGCATTCCACTTCATAGTTTCCTAGTTAGAGTGAGATCAGCCAGGCTAAATAGCATAAAAAAGATACGACACGTCTTTGCAATGTATAAAACATTTGTTTGAAATGGGCCATATTTCCACATTATATGTATTTAAGGCAATTTAAAGTGTCTTTTACCACCAGTAAAAACTTTAAAGAATTTTGCTTGTCAAATTTTGCTACATTTACATTGCACAAAACTGTCCAACATATACAACGGACAAAAAAAAAAGTGACACGTGTTATGACTACAACATGGGACAGTTTTATGCACGTTGCCCAGTCTAGACATACAGTATGCTCAGGCATCAAATAAATAAATATATATATATATATATATATATATATATATATATATATATATATATAATATTTATTTATTTATTTTCCTTAATCCATTAGTTTTTGGCCATCCCATAATGTTTTAAGTGGACTAAGTTTTAAATGTGTCCACCCTTACCTTTCCGGAATTTAGTTAAGGACTCCACAATAAATTCAACACATAATCATCATAACCCCTTAACAGGCTGCAGTTCACATTACAACCACTGGGTAGTCACATAAAGTATATAGTCACATAAAGTATAAACTTCTCCCAGCAGAGTAAAATTGATCATTGTCTTAAAGCTAAGACAAAGGTTACGGAAAGACTGTGTGAAGGTCAATAACTGTCTAATATATAACTATTATCTTTATGTTCTTTATTCTCCTAGCTCTATGCATTCTCATATACTCAACCCCTGAATTTTTGGAGGCTTTCCAGTTCTTCATTCGATTGTGTATTTAGATGGTCGTGATGTCATTACAATAACTTTTGTTGAGTAAATAGGAAGGCATTAATAATAGTCATGCTTTACTGACAGTGGAAACAGTCTAGGTTACCTCATCAACTGGAAGGATTCAATGAGTCCAGATGCAGCTTCCTGTCAATGGTAAGGTCAGCCAGTTCAGCAACCTGAATCTACCTTAGGTTTTTAGTTCATGTTTTTGTAGAAATTAGATAGGAATTTGTTTCCAGTCAAGATCCCCATCACAGATGTGAAATATATTTTATTTAAAGCTGCAAATGATGATGACCTCCATCCCAGACATACACTCCTACTAAAATGAAATTTCATTGAAGGAAACTATGGTTAACTCATATATATAGGGATTTATATATCATTATTTATCCGGCATATCCGGATGAAGCCACATGTGATAAAAAAAAAAACAAAAGGCAATTTAAGGGCTTGTTCATCCCAAAGAGGTTAAATCAGTGGATTCTTAGAGTATTAAAGGGTTATACAGGGACAATTGTGCTCGAGCTGGGATAAAAAAACAAAACAAAGAAAACAACAACAAAAAAACAATACTCTCCTGCTCTGATTCCCTTGCATTTCTGACAGTTCCAGTCTCAGTTGTCAGTTGTGTCAATTAAGAACGCTCATTCAATCAGTGGCTGCAGTGTATGTCCCGCCTACAGCGTCACAAGGAAGCACTGACAGCAAAGACCATAAGCAGTGGCATTCAGAGAAGGTGAGTATAATTTTACAATTGACATATGAAAAATAGTCCCCAGAATACCTCTTTAGGCTAAGTTCACACTACGTATATTTGCGGCTGTATATTTGAGGCTGTATAGCAACCAAAACAAGGAGTGGATTGAAAACACAGAAAGGCTCTGTTCACATAATGTTGTAATTGAGTGGATGGCCGTCATTTAATGGCAAATATTTGCTGTTATTTTAAAACAACGGCTGTTATATTGAAATAATGGAAGTTATTTACCGTTATATGACGGCCATCCACTCAATTTCAACATTATGTGAACAGATCCTTTCTGTGTTTTCAATCCACTCCTGGTTTTGGTTGCTATGAGGACCTGACATGAGGACCAAATACAGCCTCAAATATACATAGTGTGAACCCAGCCTTAAAGAGAATCCGGGCAGGGGGGGGGGGGATGTGGCAAGAATCCAATTCTCCTGCATATTAGGAGAACAACTGAATGACTCCCTTTAAAGAGCTGTATATTCTCTCTGGCATTTGGCTGATAGGGACATTTGGAAATAGCATCGAGGACTGTTGTCACTCAATAGCTCTTAGCCAACCAGCATCACCAGGATTGTTTTTGGCAAAGCCAATTGGCTGGCAGTACATGACAAGCATATGTTTATTCAATGCTTCTGCCAAATATCTTTTTCAGTTGGATACCAGATAAAATATATACCATGGTAAGATCGGTTCTTGGAGTTGTATACTGAGTGTTTTTAATACAGTATTTTAGTATTTCATATTTCTTTATTATGGATAGCGTAGGTCAAGTCAGATTTTCCAGGGTTAACACCCCAGGCATTTGCCTTACTTGCCCTGAATAAAGGTTGTAGGGTAGGATTGCCATCATATTAGTTTTTCTTTCCCACACCGCCACAACTGGGTGCAAAATATTTTCACCGTCCAACCCACTACCCCTTAGCACTGGCATGGCTTCTTTACTACAATTTATTGAGATATACCAGGAAAATCTATACATGAACACGCATTGGATTTCACCTGGGTAAAGTTGTTGAATTGTCCCGATTGACTAATAGCAAGACTGTGATATGTGGTCCTAACAAATACACTATTCCCCTCCTTCCCCTGTGAAAGGGGGTTAAAGAACGACATCTTTCATCCAGGCTTTGTTCTGTTATCACTTTATGGGATGATTCACAAGAAATGTAGCCAGTCCTCAGTTACTTGTAACATTGAACTATACATAAAATGACTTCATTGCTCAGGAACAATTGTGCTCATTATTCTCAGTATATTTGCTCATTCCAGTGATGTTAAGGCACCGTGTAAAAAATAACAATATAGTTGCTTGTTTTGCATTCATCTGGTCCGCTACAAGAGCTCAGCAGGATATTATGTCTGATCAAGGAAGCTGAGTTGACATTGCACGTCTGCTTACGCATAGAAAAACATTGGGGTTTAATGCATGCTGGAACTTGTCTTGCATTTAATTTAAGGTGCCTCTGAATTTTCTCTCCATGCCATTTGGTTGGCACATTGCACGGAAACAAATCAGTTGATTTGATTGCATTCCTTTTTTTTTTTTTTTTACATTTGTAGAATTGATAGTGGTCACCATACTTAGCAGCTTTTTCATTGCCTGGACTTGTTTGTAAGAAAAAAAATGTTGAACTTTGTTAATAAAGGTCGATTTAATTGCCCTTCTGAATAGATTGTGGGCTTCAAAAAGAAAATGTGTAAATAGAAAAAAAGGAATATATTATTATTATTATTATTATTATTTTTATGGGTTTACACATTGTTAAATAAAATGTTTTTGCTGCCTATTTTGGCTGTTTTTGTTTTTATTTAACAGTGTGGGAACCTGGCCTTATTGTTGTTATTGTTTTTGGCCTTATTATTATTATTATTATTATTATTATTATTTACAATTAGTCAATAAGCAATAATATTTTATCATTCAGTACTTATTGATGTTGGATTACAAGAATTATAATTTATACATATATTCAATAATGACAAAAGTCCAAATAGTTACATGTCCATCTGTCAAGTATAAGTGCACATAAAATTTGACAAAGAGATTCGATTGTTCCATTTTAATTTGCTTAACCCCTTAAAGACAGAGCCAATTTCGATTTTTGCACTTCCGTTTTTTCCTCCTGGTGCTTAAAAGGCCATATCACTTGCATTTTTTCACTTATAAAAAGGAAAAAGGCTGATTTTTTTTCATAAAAAACACTGCAAAACCAGAAAAAAAAATGTGTGGTGAAATTGAAAAAAAACAAAAAACAACGCATATTGTTTATTTGGGGGGTATTTGTTTTTACGCTGTGCGCCCTGGTGTAAAACTGACTTGATATATATGTTCCTCAAGTCGTTACGATTACAAAGATATGTAATATGTATAACTTTTCTTTTATCTTATGGCTTGTAAAAAAATTCAAACCATTGTTAACATAAATATGTTTCTTAAAATCGCTCCATTCCCAGGCTTATAACGCTTTTATCCTTTGGTCTATGGGGCTGTGTGAGGTGTTACTTTTTGCGCCATGATGTGTTCTTTCAATGCGCAATTTTCCACTTTGGGATATTTTTGCAATTACGCCATTTACGGTGCGAGATCAGGAATGAAATAAATTAATAAATTGGGTGATTACGCATGTGGCGATACCAAACATGTTTGTTTATTTATTTATTTTTATTTATAACATGGGAAAAGGGGGGTGATTCAAAATTTTATTAGGGGAGGTTTTTTTTTATCAATAATAACTATTTATTTATTTATTTCATATACTAGAAGCCCCCCTGGGGGACTTCTAGTATATGCACATATAGTTATACAGCATAGATCAATGAGATCGGCACTTGATTGCTTTCGGCTGCTGCAGCCAAAAACAACCGAGTGCCGAGCCGGGATCAACGCCATTACGGCGCTGACCCCGGCCGGCAAAGGATGTGTGGATCGCTCCTTTTGGACAATGTCCCGGGGGGAGGGGATCCACCCCACTAGATCACCAGGTATGAGGGACAGCTGCATTTGATTGCTTGATTAGCAGGCACGGCGATCGGACAGTGCCTGCTAATAGCCGTGGTCGGGCTACATGCCACACCCGGGACCGCAGCGGTTCAGAGTGGGGTCGCAGCGCGGCCCCCCTCTGAAGTCCCCGAGGTGACCACAGGGCGTAAATATACGCCCTGTGTCGTTAAGGGTTAAAGAACTGTGGAGTCTCTACATCTGCTGGTAAATGTGTCCCCCCATGAAATAACAATTTTTCTTTTCTTATAGCTCTGTGATGTGCCATTCGTGTATTATCCTTACTGCAAATGTAAATAGCCAACTGGGTGTTACCAGTTGGGGGTGTGGACGTATTTTTCTGGTGTTGTTAACTTTGATTGGATAGTCTCAGACAGTGTAAGACACACCCAACTGGTTACATCCATTTGTCCATTTACTCTTACATACATATGCAGAAAGAATAATAGATGAATGGCACATCACAACGCAAAAAGAAAAGATGTTACACAATTGTTATGTCTTGGGGAATACAAGTATCTACTAAAACAGACAGGTCAGAAGTAGCCACGTGTCCACTTTAAGGTCTGTTTTACAGGCACAATTAGGCTTTATACAGAAGTTATATGTTTCTTTTCTAGAATAAAACTGGAAGTAATCTTAGGAACTCTGATCCATATGAAAGGATAAGATCCTGTCCTATGTAGTAAAGATATACCCTTTGTGGCTTTTATACATCTATACCACCACAATATAGCTCTATGAATCTGAAGACATTTTATTTTGTAGCCTCTTCTTGATAAATCATCACATTGTTATTTACAAAATATGATAAATTTACAATCTGGCTAATTAACGTAAAAAACAATATGGCTGCACTTCCTGTAGCAAAAACGGCTTGTACAACAAAAAACTTTTTTTTTATATTTATGTATATTTCTGTAAGTAAAGAGAAAAAAAACATAAACTCTGGCTACTGTTCTATCATCCGATTCACTAATATGAGGACAATTTAACATTGTGTGAAAAAAATATCCCTTTAGGTTAGAGGGAGACTTATATAGATATGTTTTTGTATGAACTAGCTGGGGGGCAAATTCAAATTTGTCATAACACCCTAGGAGTATAATCCTACACCTCTGGGTGATATGATAAATGAATATAAATATAACCCTATTCCCAAATGGCCGCCTCAAATTAACAAAATAAACATCGGCACCGTGACATTAATTTCAGACACGTCCATTGGTAAGTGTCCTATACAAATATCTAATGGTATGCATATTAAAAACTCTGGAGGGATCCCGCTGACATTTCCATAACCTCTTACATTTTAATGTTTTTACATCTTTCCAAGCCCTCCCCCCCCCCCCATAGGGCTTCTACTTAGTAAAAGCGCTTCTCGTTTCGACACAGCAATGGTATTGTTAACAGTGGTTTTCTGTTCGACGTACAGTTCTGTCATTTTTGCCCTTCTCCTTTACACTCGCCTGAGTGTTTATAGTTATTGGAAAGTCTCTAGTTAGTTTCGCTGGCAAAGTTTTTCAGGCTAATAAGGGCTTGTATTTCAATGGTGACAGCTGGTACGAGACTTTCATGGGGAGCGATTGTAGAGGGAAGTGTAAGTTTTGATAACATTTGAGAAAAATACTCTCAAATCAAGAGCCATCTTGAAAGATGGTTTGAGTACAAACAATTCACATATGTGCTCCTATTTCTTGTCCTGAAGGATGTTATCAAAACAAGATGATGGCAGACAGCTAAATAATTAGGAAATAGATATCAAGTGTATTGAGCGACAACGAGTTTGCTGGAACTTTACCTCTCGTTTTACATTGCGGCTCGGTAATCAATCTTCCCGGGCTCTTCTTTCTCTGCTCCTTCTCCTATCTATATATTTTTTGCATCTAGTACAATTTATCACATGGAAGATTTCGGGATGGGGGCATTCTTGATGGGCTCTGCTTTATCACTTAAAACAGGATAAAATAAAATCTAGAATATAATTTATGACCGTCATGAACACGTTCAGAACAAGTTACAGGGACAAATAAGAAAATATTCACAAGGTAGAGATAATGGAACAAATAACTTTTTTAAAAATTGTTGATGTTAAATTCAGATAATTAAAAAAAAAAAAAAAAAAAAAAACAAGCTCATTTAATAGCACTGACATTATAAATAAATATTTCAAATGGTGTGTCATTATTATATGGTTGGGGTTGGAGTGTGCCCAAAAATCTTTATTTTTTTATATTATTATTATTATTATTATGGCACATTAGCAGTTCTAATAGAGATCCAATTAATCTATAATAGGGATGGTCCGAACCTGCCGAGGTTCGGGTTCGTATGAACCCGAACGCTCGGCAGCAGATTCCCGCTGTCTGCCCGCTCCGTGGAGCAGGCGGCTACAGCGGGAGTAACGCCCTGAAAACTGGGATACAGCCTATGGCTATGGCTGTATCCCAGTTTTCCAGGCGGTCCTCCCACTGGATCTGCCCGCTCCACGGAGCGGGCAGACAGCGGGAATCATTACCGAGGGTTCGGGTTCGTACCATCCCTAATCTATAATAATTATTATTATTATTATTATTATTATTATTATTATTATTATTATTATAATAAAAAACATATTTAAGTGTTAATAAATCTGGTATAAAAATAATACTTAAAAAAAAAATCTATTTGAAAAAAAGTTGTGTCATCTCCCTCCCTAAAATCGGTTTAAAAGAAATAATGGAGTCACAGAGGGGAGGGCAGATGGTCACACTGGGACCCAGCGGGCCCGCTCCAGTACTTTCGGGCCGTGGTTAAAAAAAAAAAAAAAAAAAAAAACTGCGGCACCGGCTTTCCTTCTCCATTGTCGGTTTATTTATGTAAAAAACAAAAAGTGGTACATTCACTTTAAATGGTCATAAAATAGAAGTCCCAAAAGCCCCCTTGTCCCAGGTGTTCAGAGAACCCCAAATTTAGGTTATTCTAAGATGATCCAAGTTCAATCATATGATGTAGAGAGGGGGTGGGTGTTATATCTGGGAAGTGGGAGCTAAAATACATTATGGTAGCATGACTGTGCAAACAATAATATCAAATAGCCTAACATTACATTATTCTCAATGGCGTTTCTTTTTTATTTAGTTTTTTGAGCAAAAGCCATACATGCATATACTGTTCTGGATACATTGTCACTTACTACATTAATTGGGCTAGGCACTCTCTCAGCTGTTCCGGTGAATTTGTCCGGTGCCTGTGTGGCTATGTTGTAGGGTACATTCATCAGGTTCATCAATTTTTCCCCCCCAAAAACTGCACATGTATTCCCAGCCAGCCAGATACGAAAGGGGTTATCCAGGCCTGGACAAACATGGACACTTTCTTCCCGAAACAGCACCACTCTTGTCTCCAATTTGGGTGCAGATTCTCCTGTTCAGTTCTATTGAAGTGAATTGAGCTTATTTGCAAACCCACACACAACTTGGAGACAAGAGTGGTGCAGTTTCTGGAAGAAAGCAGTCATAACCTGGAAACCCCTCAAAATAATTGAGTTAACCTTTGGTTTTGATCATTCCCGTCAGGGGATTTCTTACATAATGAAGCACACTTGTTGATGGTAATTACCAGAATTTTATGTCCATGCCTGTCTGCTGAGTGATAACATTTTATGAGACCTGTTCTTTGTTTGGACAGGTATTTTGATGAATGTATGGGCATTAGCTGAAATTCCACTTACATGACACACGTAGAAGGAATTTTCATGATATAATGGGCTGGAATGGCACAACCAGGCTGTTGGCTGCATCATACTGGGGAACATTCACGTCTCCCAGCTGTGGAATATGCAGGTGTAATTCTGAGTACCGTGTTATGTCCTTAAGAGAAGTGTAGAAAATCTGGGACTGAACTGAGTCGAAGAAGAGGAGAAATGAAACTATTACTGGAGGAATCGCCCAACACATTTATAATCTACAAGGTTTACAATATCCGGTTGGATATAACATCATCTACCCCAATAGAAGTAAAAGTAATGTGAAGAGTGGAGGTGGAATGGAGCTAAAATAATTTGGAATTAGAACATAAATTATCACGTTCTGGATTTAGAAGGTAAACAAGTTATAAGTAGAACTTTCCTGCATGTATCAAGTTGCTGTGAAATCCTCCGACAAGTCTATGAAGCGCTAAAATAGTGAGTGACAAAGAAACATCTTGATCAGAGAGTGCATTCTCATCTCCCGAAGTTATATACATTTGAGGTTTTTAAAGATCCTACCGTATGTCACATTGAGCACCAGGATCCCTGGCAATCTTTAGCATCTCGTGCTTACGCTGGCACATTCATAGACAATGTGATCACAGGATCGCTGCTGAGGTGATCATTGGTCCAACACATCTGATAGATAAGAGCAAGAGATAGTCAGTATATACACACAAAATAACAGCTATGAACTAATGGGTGAGATATACCGCAGATGCTTTTCTTCTCACCACATACAGGGACTCCTGTTTTGACCAATTAGTAAAACTAAAGAGGAACAGGATGATTTTTTTTTTTTTTTGGGGGGGGGTGGGGGGGGGGTGGGGGTGTGGGAACAAATGTCACTCATTCTAAAACAATTTTGCACATCGACAATTTATTGCATACTGTGTAGATATTTTAGAACTAATATTCTATAAATTATAACTTTTAGGTCTCCTACGAGTATATGCAATGAAGGAGATGCCTAACTTTGTTTAAGCTACAGCCTGTGAGCCCTGTATCCCCATCTTTACAGCTCACCCTGTTTACAAAGTCACATCAATAAAGCCATCAGTCTTTGTATCTGTGTTGGGGAAGCAGGAAGTTATGATCAGTTAAAGGGGTTGGCCACTTTATAGTAAAATAGGTCAGTACAAAGTATTAGTAAGTTTACTCACTGTATATACTGACAGCAGCTCCCTGTATACCTCATAGAGATAATACCAGACTCCCCTTCACCAGGCTGGGCTGCCCTGCTCTGTTTAGTTTCAGTCCACAAAATGGCTGACATGGAGGAGCATGTGACCAGGCCCTGTCCACTGTGTCCTCCATAGGCATATACAGGCTCAGTGGTGGACACTGGGGGGCGGGGCATGGTCACATGCTCCTCCATATAAGCAATCTTATGGACCAAAACACCGCAGAGCAGGACAGCACAGCCTGGAGGAGGGGAGTCTGATATTAGCTCTATGAGGTACACAGGGAGCTGCTGTCAGTATATACAGTGAGTACACTTACTAATACTGTACACTGAACTATTTTATTATAAAGTGGCCAACCCCTTTAACTTCCATATATGAGCAAATACCATAGATAGACTGTCCATATATGTGCACATGCCATACATAAACTGTCCATATATGGCCATATACCGTACATAGACTGTCAATATATGGGCATATAATAAACATGGACTGTCTATATATGGGCATATAATAAACATGGACTGTCTATATATGGGAACATACAGTACCATAAATAGACTATCCATATATGGGCATATAATATACATAGACTGTCCATATATGGACATATAGTATACATAGACTGTCCATATATGGGCACATACCATTCATAAACTGTTTATATATGGTCATATACCAAACACATGCTCTTTACAATGGACTACATGGCATCTCTCCATCATAGGTAAATCTCTCCCCCCAAAAAATAAATAAATAAATAAATAAATAACTCTGACAAAAGGCAAAACCTAATGTGAAAGTGACACAGTAGACCTGACAGGAGGTGCTGTAAATTATGACCTGTTATAGAATTTATAGTCTGAAATCCTGCGGTTACACCTGCCCATTAGTATCCTAGAAAATCACAATGTCCAAAATTTTATTTAGAAATGACGATGGGTAAATCCCAATCAACCCTACAGCACTTCACAGCTCACATAGGCATGGGTCTGTAATAAGTATTACTGGGCAGTATTTGGGAACATGATGTCAGGAGGGTACAATTAGACAGGGGTATCTATTCCTTCTTCATTGTATTTTTCAGTTTCTGAAATATCTCGAATTCTCTGAAGTTTTGCCAGGAAATAAAACCCAACAGTTGGAGATTTAGTTGTAATCTGATCCTAATAATGAGATGACAGGTACTAGCAATTATTCTGGGGAGCTGTTTTTCAAACATGTCTCAAGAATTCTCAAGTTCTATTCCCAGTAGAGTGTATTATAAAAGAAAAGCTTCTTCTTTTTCCGCCTACAGAATCAATATATCAGATATGGTTATGGAAAGACAATCTGAAAGGTGTATTCTCCATTACTTAAATCGGTAAAATTACCCCATAAATACATTTCTTTGTCATCTGTGTAGATTTTAAAGAGACATACGACCCTACCTACCCGTGCCTCTAGACCATTGCGCTGAGATTTACAATTACTTCCTATCCGTTGACTACTGTTCCTTAAGTAACTTATGAGAATGAATCAGCATTGTCAATTTTCAGACTTGGAAGCTATATTCTCTATAAGTTATGTATGAATGGAACTTTTAGCCATAAAACAGATAGTAGGTAAAGTTCCAAGACCTGAATACCAAACTACTGTATATTAGGGCCTTTATCTTCTAGGGGGCCAGAAGGGTGGTGAAAAATTTAGGCTGTACCTGGACCAGAACGGAGAGAAATGACCATAACGCTACACATGCCTCTTAAATCTAGAAAATGCTGCACAATTTTAGTCCAGACTGATAAAAGTTAGCCCCCTCCTGTTCTGTATACACAGAGCTATTGCATTCGGTTCTGTGTTTGTAAAGTGATAGGTGATGCATACCGTGTATGCATCGCTGCTTACTACTGTACAGGAGCAGAGAGTCCAGGGAAAGACAGGAGTCCTTACACTTGTATGTACATTCTGGGAGTCACTGCACCAATAGGGTAGGATGCAATGGAAACAGAGTATTGGGCTGTCAATCATTGTTGGAAGCTGCTACATCAGTATAGCCTGAGCCCAGCTGTAGTGGAGGAGAAAGCCAGCAAGCTAAAGCAAAGATAAAGTAACAAAAGGAACATGGCTGATGGTTGTCTGTACAGTGGATACAGTGGCGTGGGATCCCTCTTGCACAGCGCCATGCAGATAACACCCAATATGCATGATTTTGCATTACTCTAGCAGGAGATGTTTACACTATAGGGCTATGTTCACACAGCGTAAAAGTACTGCCGTTGTTGCAATTGGCAACAACGGCCGTATCTTGTACGCCAAGACACCCCCCATGTTCTTTTATGGGATCCCGGACGGAGCGTATACACATAAAGGGACATTTATCAAGTTAAAAAATTGTATTTGAAAATGGCCAGATGCAAATAAACTTATTCGCAAGTTGCCGCTTTGCAAATAAAATATTTGCATCTGGCCACTGTCCGCCCGGTCCGCCCGGTACGCCAGGGGGGCGGGGAGGTAGTGTTGGGGAGGCGGAATGGGTGGCGCGGCCAGGTCACGGAACTTCTGGTCTCATACTCCATATAAACGTGGCCTGGGTCTTTATATGTGGCCATCTGGTGGTTAAGGATTTTGCTCGCTTCTATTGATAGTGTAATGCATTTATATTTTGAGAGTATGAGGTCCTGGGTGGTAAGGGTACTTTCATTAAATATAATCCCTTTCAGAACTTTCAGAGCAGAGAACCCTCTCTTAGAAGTCAATTCAAAGAAAACCGAATAGAGTATATGGACAGGTGTTAATGTCAATGAACTTCAAGCACAATTGGGTTTGTCTAAACCCAAACTCTTTGCATTTCATTAATTGTGGCTGGAGAAGTTGGATGCAGCCCTAAGGCTGCCTGGAAACATGGAGGCAGCTATAGGCCATGTTCCCATGGGGTAAGACACCGGCCGTTTTGTGACATTTGTGTCACAGAACGGCCGGTTTCAGAGAAGATCATCTGCAGTACCGGCCGGATGATCTTTATTTCTGATTAATTGGGATGTGTGTCCGCATCCCAATTCACCTCTGCACACAATGGGGAACTGACTCCATTGTGTTAACTGACATGTTCTCTGCAGCCGCTGGTCAATGAATAGCGGCCACAGAAAACTGACATGTCCGTTTTTTGTGCGACTGGATGGAATCCCAGCCGGAGCATATACTATGTGTATGCACATCTGGCTGGGATTCCATTCATTCAAATGCAACATATGTTTTGCAAAAATCACGGCCATTGTTGTGTGAACATGACAATAGTACTACTTTTTCAGAGATTCTTGTTCAGACAATCCCAAACATGCTGGATGTTCGCTCATCTCTGTCACTTAACACATAGAGTCAAAAATATGGATTGCTTGGGTCTAAATTATTAGTAGAACAGGACAGGAACTGATCCTTCCCCTTCCGAGCTCATTGCTCTCCCTGTTTTTCTACAGGGGATGGATCCTATAATAAGTCTATGGAGGCTATTTCCTGTAGGTAGTAAAAGGAGAGAAGCGATCAACAGAGTGCTTCTCCCAACTCATTTTAGTTGTTGGCAGGATGCTAAACAACAAGACTTGTTACTTATCTGTATAACAATGGCATATACACTACCGTTCAAAAGTTTGGGGTCACCTAAACAATTTTGTGTTTTCCATGAAAAGTCCCACTTCTTCACCACCATACGTTGTGAAATGAATAGAAAATAGAGTCAAGACATTGACAAGGTTAGAAATAATGATTTGTATGTGAAATAACATTGTTCTTACATCACACTTTGCTTCCGTCCCAGAATCCTCCTTTTGCAGCAATTCCAGCATTGCACACCTCTGGCATTCTAGCTATTAATCTGTTGGGGTAAGCTGGAGAAATTGCCCCCCCACGCTTCTAGAAGCAGCTCCCACAAGTTGGATTGGTTGGATGGGCACTTCTGGCGTACCATACGGTCCAGCTGCTCCCACAATGGGGTGGTGATCTGGTGACTGCGCTGGCCACTCCATTACCTATGATAGAATACCAGCTGCCGCTTCTGCTGTAAATAGTTCTTGCACAATTTGGAGGTGTTTAGGGTCATTGTCCTGTTGTAGGATGAAATTGGCTCCAACCAAGTGCTGCCCACTGGGTATGGCATGGCGGTGCAGAGTGATAGCCTTCCTTATTCAGAATCCCTTTTACCCTGTACAAATCTCCCACCTTACCAGCACCAACCCCAGACATCACATGACCTCCACCATGCTTAACAGGTGGCGTCAGGCATTCTTCCAGCATCTTCTCATTTCTTCTGCGTCTCACAAATGTTCTTCTTTGTGATCCAAACACCTCAAACTTGGATTCATCCGCCCACAACACTTTTTCCAGTCTTCCTCTGTCCAATGTCTGTGTTCTTTTGCCCATCTTAATCTTTTCTTTTATTGGCCAGTCTCAGATATGGCTTTTTCTTTGCCACGCTGCCCTGAAGCCCAAAATCCCGCAGCCGCCTCTTCACTGTAGATGTTGACACTGGTGTTTTGCAGGTACTATTTAATGAAGATGCCAGTTGGGGACCTGTGAGACGTCTAATGTGCTTATCTTCTTGCTTAAGCCCCTATTCCACGGGTCGTTTAAAGGAGCAATATCGTTCGTATTCGGCCGATATCGGCCGCTACGAACGATATTCGTCCCGTGGAATAGAGTGCAACGATCAGCCGACATCGCTCATGTCGGCTGATCGTTGCAGTCGCTTGTTTTTCAACATGTTGAAAAACAAGCGACTGATATAGCAGCGATCTGCTGCCGTCGCTCCGTTGAATAGGAGCATCGGCAGCAGACGCTGCTATATCCTATGGGCTGCCCGGACGATCAGTGATCCACCGGGCAGCCTCCCCGCCGCCCCTCCCGCACTCACCCGCTCGCTGCAGCCGCGTTGAATAGCGGCAGCAGCAAGCGGGGAACGAGGAGCAAACAAGCGCTAATATCGCTCGTTTGCTCCTCCAAACGACTCGTGGAATAGGGGCATTAGTTGTGCAACGCGGCCTTCCACTTCTTTTACTACTCCGGTTAGAGCCTGTTTGTGCTGTCCTCTGAAGGGAGTAGTACACACCGTTGTAGGAAATCTTCAATTTCTTAGCAATTTCTCGCATGGAATAGCCTTCATTTCTAAGAACAAGAATAGACTGTCGAGTTTCAGATGAAATTTCTCTTTTTCTGGCCATTTTGAGCGTTTAATTGACCCCACAAATGTGATGCTCCAGAAACTCAATCTGCTCAAAGAAAGGTCAGTTTTGTAGCTTTTGTAATGAGCTAGACTGTTTTCAGATGTGTGAACATGATTGCACAAGGGTTTTCTAATCATCAATTAGCCTTCTGAGCCAATGAGCAAACACATTGTACCATTAGAACACTGGAGTGATAGTTGCTGGAAATGGGCCTCTATACACCTATGTAGATATTGCACCAAAAACCAGACATTTGCAGCTAGAATAGTCATTTACCACATTAGCAATGTATAGAGTGTATTTCTTTAAAGTTAGGACTAGTTATTTTCATTGAAAAGTACAGCGCTTTTCCTTCAAAAATAACGACATTTCAATGTGACCCCAAACTTTTGAACGGTAGTTTAGATTTCTGGTTATATGTTGATCCAGAAATTTGTGCCATTTTGGAGTCGGGATTTTTCTCCCTGTAATGGGGCAATTGGCATCTCCTTCATAAGGTTTTTTTTCCCTTCCTCTTGATCAACACAGTCTGGTTTCTGTAGGTTGAACTTTATGGACTCTTGTCTTTTTTCAACCTAATTAACTATGTTACTACTGTATGTCAAAAGTTTGGTTAAACAACAGTAAAGCTTTAAGGAAACAACTAAAGATGAGCGAACCGGGTTCGGGCTTTATCCAACTTCAGCAGCCACCGCTAATCAAATGCCGATCGTTCGGGTTCGGATCGACTCGAGCATGCTCCAGGTTTGCTTATCTCTAGAAACAACCCCTTCGATTTGGAAGGAGAGAGTTAACAGAATCCATAGAAAGCTTCATACATCATCCAAGTCAAGTCTTATATCTTCCTGCCATACATCACAATAGTGTTGTAAAAGAAATAAATAATAAATTACGCGAGGATGTTGGACTCATCCCGATGTTTACATTACTCCAGCGTACGGCTTTTTTTGACATCTTCTGTTGTTCTTGTACATCGATACTATCAGTTTTCCGGTTATCTCTTGAAAAACGATGACCGCTGACCACAAATGTGCAAGACCACAAACAGATGTGAACGGTGCTCAGTTTTATAGTCAGGACCTTAATCTCCTAAGACATTTCTGAATTTTAATGCAAAGCATGCATCCTATTCTTACCCCCGAACAGCTGACACTGTTTGTGCTGAATGTTAAACCTGACTATGGGAGTTACACTCAGCGTCTGCTTTATACGCACTGACATACCAATACAAGCCTGCTCGAAGATTGCATACTTTGTTTAATGGCCCTCCCGTCTAATCCGCATGCTGCCTTTGTCTTCTAGAAAGAGCCATTATATCTTGGAAGGAGCACTTCCAATAACATGTCCAGGAATTTTATAGCATAGGGCAGATTTATTGGAAAGATATTTGGGCCAGTTCAGTTCTTGGCAAGTGGACAACAACTCTCATAGAAACATCTGCTGAAATTTGTACATTTTGGCAAGTAAGTTGCGTTCTCTCCAGAAAGAAGAAGTTGAAGTCAGTCCGAGAGAGATGCGGAGCGGAGATAATAGGAGCCGTTTCGAATCTGAACTCTTTTTCTAACCACTAAGGTTGCAGTACACGATAGCACAATGTGGGAGATTACCTTGACAGCTCTATAACATAATTTACATTTTATTGGGTTGAGTGTGGGTCAGGGAGTTAAAGGTTTTCAAGTGCTGTCAAGCAAGATCGTCAGCGTAATCTCCAGTGTTGGATTACACTTCACAATCCCATTTTCTGTTTCATTGTTACTCTTCCAAGATGACTTAAAATTAAATCTCCACTTGGATTTGACCATATGTAACATCCTCATAATACTCTTACATCACCTCCAAAGATTATGATGAAAAATCTTATGTATCTGTAATATTATCGGTTCCATCTGACCTGGCAAATTAATTTTCTTTCTTGAGATAAAGTTTCAGGGGAACCGGAGTTTTTCTCCTACCACCCCCCCCCCCCCACTAGCGGTTGGACCTCCGGTTGTACATGAGGGAAATCCATTGTCTGTGCCTTCTTCTTCTTGTAGTATATGAATCACATTGGTTGTCACTTTACATAGCAAGATTAGAACCACAGCAGGGCCATCAAAGTTTGACAGGGGCAATAATGGGATAATAGGGGAGGTAAGAATGCCAGCTTTTATTGTTATATTGCATAGGGAGGCAGTTATTGCTACCTACTCATGTTTATGACTTTATTTTTATTATCTACAACCTGTGTGACATCTCTGCTCCTTAATTGATAAGGCAAAAGCAGACAACCTTAAGGGGGGGAGGGGTGTTAGGGGGCTTTTAGACTACTTAATTTATGAGCCTGCAACCCCTACACCACTGGACTGCTGATATTTTCATGTTTAATTAAGTAAACAATATTCAACTTTATTTTTCACCCCCCCCCCCCCCCATCCCCCAACAATAGAACAGTAGATTTAAGGCAGGTTAGTTCCTAGGCAGTGTATGCATACCAAGTCAATTACCCCCCCCCCCAGTGCTATTTCCCCACAACTCTAAAGGAGACTGATATCAATAGTTATAGAACAAATTATACAAGCAAAAACTAAAAAAATAACATCCGCTGTTTGCAGTAGACGTTAGAAAATAATTGGCATTATCATTATTTTGACGTCCGAACAGAGTCATTTTATACATTGTGCGCATTGGACGTCCATCATCCCGTTGACTTCAATGTATTGCATTGAAGTCAACAAAATCGCGGAAAGAACTGACTTTTTTTATAGAAAAATCGTCCGCCTTTTCTCTTTTTTTTTTACGTAGTGTGAACATAGCCATAGGAAGACAATTACAATTTGAGTAATTTTGTTTTTGTAAAAATTCAGGATGTAGTAGATGACTTTATGATGGAACAATATACGATTGGTGCTATGACCCACCAGCCTCAGTTCATTCATGTTTATTGATGTAGCTGCTACACTAAAATATATTTTTTATTTTTTAAATAAATCATCAATATCTGTAGCTTCTCTATATCCCATGGGACTTTAGATAATAAATTGTACCATCATGCAACTCTATAGACTTATACTAAAGAATCTATATGAAACTTTCTGAAAACCCCCTGACTACAAGCAGATTGGATAGACAGACAGTGATGTGAAACAGACCCGTCAAACTGTGAAGTGTGAATGATACCAACACTTATTACTGTTTTGTTACACAATTAGCGGGACCTGTAATAAAACAGGTGGGAACCCACAAGGGCATTCGCTGCCTTTCCCATAATAAACAACATTCACAGTGCACTTTTCTCATTTGTCATTTACCATTTATTTTTCTATGTAACGTCTTAGTATTGATCGCCGCGTAGATTTGTTTTTTTCTGAAGTGGCGCTTATTTATCTTATGGCTAGATGGTTGTGGGTTACGTTCTGTTGAAAAAACTGTCATAGAGACCTATGGGAGTCGTCAAGCAGAATGGAGGCTACAGTGACGGCTCTGAAGGCTTCAGGTCACGCTATCTTATCTCCGATCACAGTAGTTCCCCCCTGTATAAAATCCATAGAAATCATTCCTGCCGTCCTAACAGATAAGAATTAATAATGGGTATGAACTAGGATGTACATTTTAAATAAAAATATAGTAAAAAAGAGAGATTTCCTTTACTTCTTACCTTTATTTTACAATTTATTTGTCAATTATATCATTCACAGGTAACGTGTCTAACAGTAAACTGGTGCCAAAAAGTCATATAGATTTATATAGAGGCCTTCCTGTACCTATCAGCTGCTGTATGTCCTGCATGAAATGGTGTATTCTTTCAATTCTGACACAATGCTCTCTGCTGCCCCCTCTGTCCGTGTCAGGAACTGTCCAGAGCAGGAGAGGTTCTCTATGAGGATTTTGTTTCTGCTTTGAACAGTTCCTGACATGGACAGAGGTGGCAGTAGGGAACACCTTGTTGGATTAGAAAGAATAAACCACCTCCTGCAGGGCATACATCAGCTGATAAGTACTGGAAGATTTGAGGTTTTTTTTTTTTTTTATAGAAGTAATTCACAAATCTGTGTAACTCTCTGACATCAGTTGATTTAAATATATATATATATATATATATATATATTTTTTTTTTTTTTGCCTGGAGCACCCCTTTAATGACCACCATAGCAATGACTATCACTTTAAGGTCTCTTCTTTATAGTTTCACATGACCATTATATGGGTATTTCATGGCTGCAATACCCAGACCTTTTGTGGCTCTACTGACACTAAGGGCCCTATTCCACCGGACGATTATCGTTCAAATTATCGTTAAATCATTCGTATCTAAACGATAATCGTTAGGTTGAAATGCAGTTAACGATTAACGATCGAACGAGAAATCGTTGATCGCTTTATAAGACCTGGACCTATTTTTATTGTTGCTCATTCACAAAACGTTCGCATTGAATAAGACAACGCTCGGTCGTTTGCAGTAGATACGAACGCAATAGCGAAGAAATAGCGGAGAAAAAAAACGATCGCAAATACAATCATAAGTAACGATTATCGTTCCATGGAAATGAGTGAACGTTTTCAGGTCTTTCGCAATAGCGGTCGTTTGAGATCGTTAATCGTTACCGATTGTGCGAACGATAATCGTCCGTTGGAATAGGGCCCTAAGTCTATAGATTCCTAGGTGGATCTAGGTGAGTATCTTTGCCATAGTCTTAATCAGTTATCATGTCTGTAAGGCTAGAGCTACATGGTAACTTTGGCTGCATCATGTGTCAAAGATCATTGTGTTGCTTTCCCCGAGTTATTCAGCATTGCCCCTAATAGATGTGAATGGGATCGTAGAGTGACCGACAAGTGGCTGTGGACACTAATCTGTCTTGGGTGCCATTGTCGGATTACAGACTTGGCCACATTAAGGTCACTGCACGAGCCCATTCACTTACATTAGCTGCACTGATGCACAATTCAGGGAAAGGGACAGAGATCTTAAGCCTCATGACCTATGTCACGGCCAAGTCCCTGTTTAGCTGTAGGCTAAGGAAGTGGCTGTGTCCAGATGTGCTTCACCTGTTCATTTCAACTATTCTGTTCTAATAATCCTGTAACTCTGGCTTTATATCAGAACCAGGAAGCCCAGGATGAGCAGAGTATTGTCACGCAAAGTTAAGCAAAAAAGCAAAAATCTATTTCCCATAATAAGCAATGTAGTATACACAGAGCTTCCCAATATAGCTCTTGACTTATGTAATATAATTATATTAGGTGGCACATTAGTTCATGCACTGATAGGTATTATGTAATATATAATCGTATGCATAGACAACAATTCATATAAATAATTATAGAAGTTGACACATTCGTTTATGCACTGATAGGTATTATGTAATATATAATCGTATGCATAGACAACAATTCATATAAATAAACTGTGCGCAGCCTAGATCTAGATGAAAAAAATGTGACCTGAAAACGTGTCTCTCACAGTAGTCTCCGCTAAAGTATTTTATCAGGACTTGTTAGCAAATTAGTACATTCACAGATCATATATTCTGGTTCTGATGGCCAGGCTCCGTGCCCATTGGTCTTACAGAAGAACAGACCTTTCTTTCCAGAAATAACGGAATGCATCGCCAGGCAAACATTCAAAGAACATCAGTAAAATGTAACTTGAGCGTATAAAATACTGGCCGGCCATGCCAATAATTCTTGGAACCGCTACAGATCTAAACTGATGTAACTGGTTTTGACAATGGTAACGTAACCATTTGGTTGCCATTGTGCAGTGATAAGTGCTCCGAGAGAATTAATATTAAGAGATACATTTACAATTAAATGTTGTAATTCTCACTCTCACACCATTACAGACATTGTCTACCCATGGGGAACAAGGACACAATGCAGTAATTGTAGCTCTTCAAAGTAATGCAGAATCGGTAACCATGTGACCATGAGCCATTTAATATACTGGTGTCTATGTGGCAAAAAGTGGGGGACACTCAACTACCAGTACATGGTTATTATTTTTGTGAATAAATATTTTCTTTTTAACTTATTATTTGCACAAACTTGGGACATGCTATAGAATGTATCAGTGTATCAGTGTGATCCTCTCTCGGCTCTGTGTCTCGTGATCAGTCGGGCTGTGTCTGATTGCCTATGTAGGTCTATGGAACCCTACTGATATCACGTGATGACAATACGGGGAGAGGAAGCGCTGTGTGGTGGTCTTCTCCCTCCTCGTTTTCATGAACACTCAGACCCGGACCGATATTTTTTTTTTACATGTCTCTATGACATATCAAAAGTTTTTAGAAAAAGACAGATACACTTTTATGTTCACACAGTGTAAGAGATCGACCGTTTTGTGACCCGGCCGCGTCACGGAGCGGCCGGCCTCTGAAAAGATCATCCCGGCCGGTACTGCAGTACCAGCCGGATGATCTTTAGGGCCGCAGAGTTCTGATGCCGGGGCATCCGTGCGCACTCTCATCAAAACTCCCCACTGCATACTATGGAGCGAGCGGCCGGAGCTGCCCGCTCCATAGTGGGCACTGACAGGGTTTCCTGCGGCCACTATTCACTGGACAATATGTCAATGACATGGCAGTTTTCTATGGCGCCTCTGGGGAAACGCTCCGGCCAGGATTCCATAGAGGCCAGGTAACGTTTATTTTCATATTTAGCACGGCAAAAACAGACGTACTTTTATGAAAATATACTTTGTGTGAACATAGCCTAAAGGAGTATTCGAGAGAATAAATGTTACATTTATCAGAGGCCTGTATGGCTATGTAATATAAAAAGTTTACTCTTCTGCCGGTCCCACTGTTCCCATAAGAAATGCCAGCTCAACCAATCATTGTCTGAGGCCAGTCACTGCTTTGGTCAGTGATTGGCCGACCTGGCATATCCTAAGTGTTGGGATGAAGAACAGGAACGCCTCTCTTAGCACTCTTAGGTGAGCGATTTATGTTTATGTCCTAACAAACCCTTTAAAGGGGTTTCCAGGGAGCAGAAGATGACTGTTGCCTTATGCTCTTTAGCCCTTACTTCGTCCATGTCTTAGAAGAAAGCCTTCGGAGACGGGAAGGAGGCAGGCAAATATTCCAAACATGTCCAATAGCTTTGCAGCTCTTTGCAACATCGGACAAACCTTTTAAAGCTCCTTTAAGTATACTTAGAGCTACTGTACATTGCCACTTTTTCACCCCAATGTCCAGATGCCTCAGTCATGCATATTTCTAAATATTTGCCCTTATATAGGAATACATATTTGCCACACTACATTAGGGCCAGTTCACACAGAGTAAAACTGGCGGAATTCCGCGGCGGAGCTCTCTGCCATGAAATCCCACTAGCCACCATGTCGCACAGGCAGTCTATGGAAAGGCTCACCCACAGACTGCCAGTATGACACAGAGGCTGTCAGGATTCCGCGGCAGAGAGTTCCGCCAGTTTTACACTGTGTGAACTGTCCCTAATGCTGTTAAATATATTATATGCCTGGACTTGCCACAACTAGGGGTAAATCCTATCTATTAATGTCCTTATACATTGGCATTATCATTGCGTTATAGATGTACGCTCAAGTACACAGGATAAAAGTTGCTTTGCTTACCGAATGTTTTTACAAGTGTTGATATGCCAATATATCAGCAATCTTTGTCGTGCCCTCTCGCTGTATATGTAAGCGGTTCACAAGGTGACCCAGGTCTGCCAATCACTGGGCTGTTTTTCGTGGCGTGACTTTTTTGGGTCTTGCTAAAAAAAACACACCTGATTGACAGCCCGGTGTCCCCTGAGAGTCCTCACAGCCACCAACTATGGCAGGTTTTAGTGACTGAGGTGTGATCGGCCAGGGTGGCGTTCATAGCTAAAATAACAACAGCTCCTTTGCCTGAGGAGAAGAGCTCTGACTTTGCATTTAGAGATGTAGCAGAGTTGAATTTGACATTTAACTCTTTAGCTCCCCATTGCTTGTGCCTTTGGTAAGTTAAGATAGCCTAAGGAACACTGTGATATTGCGCAAATAACATACTCAGCTCTGCACTATCTGACCGGCTCTGCTACATCTGTTCTTCATCCGTAGCACCAGTAACTTTTTGCAGTCGACGTGATGACTTTTTACGAGACTTGGACCCATCTCGAGGTGCAATTAAAGTTACCAAACACGCATTTCATTACACGAGTTGTTAATACACACGACGCAAATAGTAATTTGTTGATTTATTGCATTTAATCTAGCTAACAGGAAATGGAGATCATAAACAATCGGCCGCTACTTCCTCGCAGATTGCTAATGGTCTCTTTTTTATTAAAATTTTAAAGCTCCAAATTTTGACTTAATTTCCTCTTGCACTTCCTTCTTTTCAAGTTTCTTGTTACAGAAGGTTTTTTTTTCTTTCCTCTTTTCCCCTTTGTGACAAAGAGTTAATTTACTCAATACACTTCCAATGTATGGAGATAGGGCAGGCTTCATTCTGACCCTCGAAGTGTAAAGTATCCTTTAATATTCTGGAATATCCATAAGGAGGTGGGAGGAGGAGGCAGGGAGAGTGTAATTCCCTGGAGGCTCCAATAATGGCTGAAATAAAAGGAATAAAGCAAAACAGTGAGTCCGACTATATAATAAGGATATCTCATTGTATGAAGAGTTATGTTCATCTTTTGCCTGCTATGTTCAGTGTAGCCTCACAGACAGCCCTGTAGATTATGACAGCTCTATAGCGCTCCAAAACTACAACTCCCAGCAGTCTTCAGCTGTCAGAGCATGCAGAACAATTGCTGAAGAACAGGTTCGCGACCTTGGCTATTGGCTTCAATAAAAAGTATTCGAAAAATTTTGCTGCTTTCTCCCCCAAAAAGCGCAACACCCATCCTCAGGTTGTACGAGGCATAACCACTCCATTCACTTTAAAGGAATGTAAGGGGTTATCCAAGCTTAGAAAAACATGGGGGAACCCTTCTTGTCCCCCTTTTGGGTAAGGTTATGCAGCCTAATTCCATTGACGTGAATGGAGCTGAACTGTAATACCAGATACAACCTGAAGACAGGGGTGGTGCTGTTTTGCAAGAAAGTGGCTGTGCCTTTTTAATCCTTTATAGCCCCTTTGATCTGCAATAAGGCTCACAAACAGAATACAAGTGAAGCACTGTTTCTGGAATACACCAGACACGTTTTCTGGGTAGGTTTTACAATGTAACTGGCTAGATCAGGAAAGTTTAGCATCTTTGTAATATATTTGATGTTTCACTTTCTATTTTTAAAGAAGAACAGGGAGGCAGGGGGTGCAGGAACATGATAAAGAAGGTATACTTACCCATCCCTGAGCCCCTGCAGCACCGCGTCACCACCTTGCTCTCAACCTGATGGTATCCAGTCACTGACTGGCTTAGTGGACATTTCTCAGGTTGTGATGTTGCAGGAAGGGGAGCTGCAAGAGGGTGGGTCCAGGAGTGGTGAGGGGGGCACAGGGATGGGTAAGTATACCTTCTTTATTATGCTCTTGCACCCTGCCTGCACTTTTTCCTGAAGTTCTCCTTTAAGTTCTTTGTTTTCTTTCAGTGAAAATAAACATAAAATAAACATCCTGATCTAGTCAGGATGCAGCTAAATACATGAAGAGCACAGACCTCTCTCCCGTCATGATAGTTTACTACAGCGTATGAATGTAACTAAAATCTACCATTCTCTTTACTGTGACATACTGTGAGCTTGGTGAAGTAATAGGGCATGCTCACATAGAAGATTTTGTTTTGGCTATGATCACATATCCCTGTCCCACATAGGGCAAATCCCCAAATACTGACTGTGCCCAGCCAGGTGACTATGTGTATGGAGAAGGGGCTCTTGTGGCTGGAGGTGCAATGCTGCCTCCGGCCACAAGAGAGACTGGCAGGGCAGGAAGCCAATGAGTTTTTGCTCTGTCAATCAGAGTGCAGCAGCACTGTTAGCGTTCATCACAATTGTTCACAGTTAAAGAGCCAAGTGCCTGCGTGCCCCCTTAGTGCATGGGCCCCATAGCAGTGGCATGGTCTGCCTCCATAGCAGCTACACCACTGGGCATAGCCACATAGAAGATTTCAGCAGAAAAAGACCAGTGGGTCCATCTACTCTGCTCCTATATTATTTCCTTCCTTATTATCTTAGGATATATAGATAGATAGATAGTTTATCCCAGGCAGGTTTACATTCACTTACTGTAGATTTACCCACCACACCTGCTGGAAGTTTGTTCCAAGCATCGACTACACTTTCAATAAAATAATAAATGGTACTTGAAAATTCTGAGCTGGCATACGTTTCTAGCGTGATCTCAAATGCGATCACACAGTATATCAAGGATGGGGAACCTTTCGCTCTCCAGCTGTTGCAAAACTACAATTCCCATCATGCCTGGACAGCCAAAGCAAAGCTTTGGCTGTCCAGGAATGATGGAAACTGGTGTTTTGCAACAGCTGGAGAGCCAAAAGTTCGCCATCCCTGCAGTATATACACAATACTTATTATAGTAGAAACTTTTATCATTCCAATACTTTATAAATGGAAAAGCCCTTTAAGTGCCTTCAATCTAATGGCACCATAAAGACATCTGGCGCATACCACAAACAGGCTCCTATTAATTCATCCCACTTTTCAGTATGTTACAAGCTATTTGATGTCTCCATACACACACGTTACGAGCTTGGTAGGTTTCGCCAGCATTTCGCTACATTCACTGTAATTCTTCTAGGGCTTCACCACGCATCCACGCATTTGTTTGCCAGAGAAAGACGCTGATTGTCTGAGCTCCTTTGTTAGATCTCATCAGTGTATTTATGACATGGAAGCGTTTTGTTTACTGGCTTCAGCCGATGACATGATGTTTCACTTTACTGCTTCCTGCTGTGACAAGTTTAAGACTCTTATTGAGACAGGTCTCTTTTTAACACATCGACTCTGCTCAGCGAAAGAAAAAAGGGAGACTCTCAAAGCAGTTTTTTTTTTTTTCTCCTCTGGAATTGCAGCTTTGGTAATCTGCTTCAGTGAGGATTGATGCCGACTGCCAGCTCCCAGTATGAGACAGCCAAACTCATGACTATGATGGATGACTTCACGTTGGAAATTGTCAGCTGAGAATGGCAGACTAGAAAGGAATGGCTTACACATCCGCTGAGCTTTCACTAGGATTCCCCAATGGGGACTACACTTAGAAAAATACTGGCAAGTCAAAAGATGGGAGCAAACAAATATGCTCCTTACAATAATGTTTTCACTTGAAATGTTGAGCGCAGGTTATAGACTTGTCTAAATAAATGCACGTTGCTGGGACGGCCAAGAACAAGAAGAGATTACAGGAAAGTGTCTTGTTTATTAGGACTCCTTCTGGGAACAGAGGTTCTTCTCCAGGGTTACATTGATGTTTATTAGGGTACATAGACGACGTGTAACAAGGGCATTCGTTGTCTAGGGCGGAGTATGTCAATTAACTTAAACCCCACCAGTTTGATGTCTGGTTAACATGTCCTGAGACTATACAAAGAAAATAATGCAAGACAAAATATATACAACATAAGTACATTTTATTATTCATATAATAAGGTCATATATATTTATCTTATGTAGATCTATTAGATCATTATTTAAAGTGAAAAAAAAAAACTTTTTGATGTATATCTGGGGATCAGATCCCCATCAATCAATAGAACAAGCCAAGAGAAGAGTGTGGCTGCGTGCTTCGCCACCTGGCTCCCTCTCCGGATGCAGGAGATGGTCCATTGGCTTACTATGGAATCCATCTCCTGCATGAAGATGGCTAGCACAGTGGTCAATAGGGGTCCGAACACCCAAACCATGACTAATCAAAACTTTTTGATTCTTTGACGTGTCAATAGACACTTTAAAGGGGTTATCCCAAGATTTTAACCTATGCCCTATTCATAGAATAGATTGTCCATCCATTTGGTCTCCCAGTGTTCATAAGAATGGGGGTCCCTTGTTAGCTGAATGGACCTGCAGAATAGATTGCTGAAGATAGTGAGTCTGGTGCTTGTCTGTCTTTATTAGTCCCATATTGAGTATATGGAACAATAGTCATCCATGTGACACTCTCTCTTTGTTGTGTTTAAGTAAAAGAGTTGGCTCTTCCCATAACTCCAATAGACTTCAGTGGAGAGGACTACTTAGCTCCAAATAGCCAAAAATGAGTGGCACTAAATGTCCTGCTTTTAAAAAAAACCATGGCTCCAGTGTTGGACTAGGGTATCTGGGGCCCTCCAATGAAGAACCAGTGAGAAATGACATGTCAGTCAAATGTTAGTGCAGGTTGTAAAGCCTGGGGCCCACTGGAGGATCCTCCGGTCATGTGGTGGGCCAGTCCAACACTGCATGGCTCTGTTGGGAGTTATTTTTGCTTTATGTGCCTGAGTAGCCAGCCAGTGGATGCAATGTGAATGCAGCCTTCTTTTTCCATATTTATAGTGTGTTATAGTATGTTGGCTTTGTATTATGAGAATTCGGCGTCCTTAAAGTTTACAGAAAGGTTAAGATGGATACATCTGTATATGTGATTGCTATAAAAAGCCAAGTGGTGTCCAGGGTCTAGATCTGAGGTGGCACATCCATCACATTGTTTTGCCCAGTGGCTTTTAACAACCTTAATCCCACCCTCAATAGGAGATTGCTGTATACAACAATCAAGATAAGGCATATGGCGCTGCTGTATAAATAATGGACAATAGATAAGAAGGAAAGTTATCCATGGAATAGAGTGAAATGCCAGTGTAAGGCAATGCCAACCAAGTGATTCCGAGGAAGCCATAAAGCAATGAGCTTTACTGAGAAACCCCTAAATAATGCAGGATAAAGTTTTAGTAGGATGGAAAGAATACTGGCTGTATATTCTGTACGTTTTATGGATAAGGTTATAAACTTTTATTTTCTAAATGCAAACTATTACACTGTAATTTGCTGCAAATCTCAAACCCACTGAGTTGATTCTACTATGTCTCATTACATGGGATATTTGGGCTATCATGGGGCTTAGGGGACTTGCGGTCTTGAAGGGATACCCTTCGTAGTGGGATTTTTGTTGTCTTTTCTGTATATACAGAACAATGGTGCATTACAATACTTGACGGCTAAATTACATATAAAGCCAAGCCATGAATTACCTAATTACTTTTACTCTTAGTTTCAAGGAAATTACATTTGTTTTGTATACAGCTGCATTACATTGTCCAATTTAGACAATTTATAGCAGTTCCAAATCCTTCCCTTGCTTTTTGTATAATTACTGCAGGGAAATGCAGCAATATGTATACAGCTACAATAGTATATATTATCCCCAACCAAACCAATATCACAACACAGATTGCCTTAACTTTAACAATACCTTATATATGAAGAGGGTTTCTTTTTTTAGCAGCTCCTCCTGGTGGTCAATTGAAGTACTGTATTTTAATAATGCAACAAAAATAACAATAACAACTACAATTATTATTATTATTATTATTGTTATTGTTATTGTTATTGTTATTATTATTATTATTATTGTTGTTATTAACATTAACAACTAGTAGCACCAATAAATAAAAAAGAAAGTAATAATATTGATAATAATGTAATAACAAAACAACAATAAAAAAATTAAACTAACAGCAAAATAACAACTACTAACATCAACAAACAACAAATAAAACTAACATCAACAATAATAATCATCATCATAGTAACAATTGCAAAACTAAGATAACAAAACAACAATAAACAAAAGAGAAACAACAATAACAATAAAAAAAAACATTAGTCATAATCACAAAACAACAACCGCAGCAACAACATCAACAACAATAATAATTATTATTATTATAATAACAAAATCAACAGCTATTATTATTGCTCTTATTGTTATACAGGCATCAGTAATTCCACATGCCGTTCTGATGGTTTCTCATAGGACTGTAGTTAAACAAACATCCAGCTCTGCTAAATCTGTAATTATCCCATAAATCAATAGTATTACTCAATAGAGGCAAAACCTTTGCTTTCCCTTCAGGTCCTGCTCTATGTGCACTAGCAGCAATTTATATGTTTTCTATGACACATTTTATCACTAGATTGTTAGGTGTAAACATCTATTGACTGGTATAATATATTGGTATAGTTCGGTTTTCCCTACATTGACCCCCCCCTCCCCCCCCGGGCTTATCTTATTATATCTCCTGCCATTCCAACAGTCCTGTAATTATAAATAGTGGGGTACATTTTGCGGAGATTGATGTGATGTGAACACATACATCTGTAATGATTTCTATAACCAGCTCTGTAACAGTCATTTAATAGCATTTCCAATTGACGTACAACTTCTTCTTTATTAAACGCTCGGTAGCAGGAAACACGTATTAAGTTTACTGGCCAAGGAAATATGTTAAGGAAATGTAGGTTGATTTACTCTTTGCCTCCGCATTTTGCTGAAAATTAGTAAAACACCTGAAGGATATGTTTGTTTTTCTTATTCCAAAAATAACCAAAGCATAAAATATGTCCGATGGAAGATGGAATTATGGGAAGTATGGGAATCTGAGAACGTGACGACTGACAAGAACCAGGGCATGATATTTTATTGTGTACAGTATTCATATGCAGGGTTGGACTGATCCACTAGAGAACCTCATGATGTTATTTTGGCCCATGTTCTGTGGCCACAATAGTCACAGCAAAGTCCATGGGGTTAAGTATAGACAAGACGTCATTGAGGCTATTCTGCTACTAAGACGTAATATTTAGTTTATTTACCTTGGTCGCCTCCGGCTCACGCTCCATGTTCAGCTTTTTACTTTTTATGTTTTTTTTATACTTTAGTGCTTACATTTTTATGAAGTGATTCAAAACGACCATATTATAGCCATCATATAAAGTGGTGGTGTCGTCACTAGGGTATGGCATGACCATATGATGTGATCAGACATCTGGAACCACAACTGATCCTGAAAATGAAGAAGTAGTAGTGTCCTGCACAGCGGCTTCCTCCGCCAACACTTCACTTGAATAGGACTGGGCTACAGCTCCCTGCAAATCCAGGTGGTTAGGGGGAGTTAGCGGAGAGTTAGTGGGGAGTTAGGCCATCAGCAAAAAAGGTGTGTGAGGCTCCACTGACCAACTACTGACAGATGATGTTGCTAGAGATAGGGGTCAGGCCTAATGGAAAATTCATGCCTGGACCCTTTGTTCTGGGAGAGATAACCCACAGTCAGAGCTCTCTGGCTGCAGCTTACCCTTTCCCATAGAGAAAACAGGAACACTCGGCCGTACTCAACAATCCTGTGTAGGGGGAGGACAGGTGCCAAATGGAGAAATAACTGATAGATAAATCATCATTCGCCTATCCGTTATTGAAGGTATATGGAGATCTTAAAACCCTCAATGCCCATAAAGTGACACCAAAAAAAGTTACATCTTTGCCATAATTTTATAAAATTGGGATTTCACATAGAGGCAGTACTAAAGCTTTCCTTGGAGTAGTGTAATACGATATAGATTAAGCTTTTTATAATTTCTGCATATTATTATCCAGTCTGTATTCCATGCCATAAACAAGTTCTCCTTACATTTGGATTCTTTAATAAACTCCATGGGGATCGAGTCCTGCAGGTACTTTTATATAGCAATCATTTTCCCCGATTCCTAGCCGCCCTTTGGCTGCAACTCTGTTTAATGATTGCAAATCCTTTAAAGAGACTGAAAGTATTTCTTGAATATAACTCAATAACAATTTACGCCCATTTAGAAATCACTTCTCCGTGAACGAGTTTGGTTCTTGTGCGAGAATTGAGTTATTTAAAAATCAGCAACAAGCAGTAAAGTCTCCTTCAGTCGGCATCGAAAATCATTTTGCAGAATCTTTCTACTCATTAATTTCCTTGTTATATGAAGTGCCCTTGTCAGTGAATCTCCTCTTTCGTCTTCAGATTTCAATTAAAGAGGGCAGTGGGGTTGGAAGATGGAAGGCTCAGACTTGCTTTTGATAATAGTTGTGCAGTCAGGAGCCGATCCCACTGGATAGATGATCACTGCAGAGGTATTTTGATCCAAAGCAGAAATACGAGGATGACACTTCCAATAACAACCGTCTTTTGAAGGCCACAGAACTTCGTATATCACTGTAGGAAGTCCTTCTTAAAATCTGCCTTTGATTAAAACCTAGAGAGTTTGAGAGACTGGTTTAGTTCAAAACATTAAACACTGTATCAGTCAAGTTTTGGGAAAAGGACTGTGTCCCGTTCTGCCGGTGTCCCTCTGCGCATCAATATCCTACATTGTGCTAGGTTGTTCATGCTCAACTCCGTCTTGCTGCTTTGATTCATTCAGTAGTTTTGTAGCCAAAATGTGAAGGAAATCGACAAATGAAATGTTTTAGAAATGTTTGCGTAAAAGAATTGTTTAACAATAAACAATGGGAATATTACATTTGTTCAGGGTCTCTTTTAGAAAACCTTTTTTTAATATATAATAATAATAATATTCTCATAGAACGGTTTGCAACACATGGTTACTCGATAGGAGAACTAGACTTCATCTTTAATATTTGCATTTCCTGGGACCTAATGCTGGCTCTCAGTGATCAGATTACCCCCAGGATTTTTAGTAGTGCAGAATAGAATTACCATCAGAAAGCCACAAAAAAAACATAAAAGCACATGAAATTATTAGATGGTAAGAAGGCGTTATTTAACCACCTTAATGCCATAGTACATAACAGCCATGGCATCTAGGCTTATCAATGGGGGTCTTTCACTACTCAGCGGTGTAATCTCAGTTGCATTGGCAGCAAAGAACTAGTGAAGGCCTCCAGGTTCCTAAATAGAGATGAGCGAACCTGGAGCATGCTGGAGTCCATCTGAACCCCGAGCGTGCGGCATTTGATTAGCGGGGGCTGATGAAGTTGGATAAAGCCCTAAGGCTATGTGGAAAACATGGATATAGTCATTGGCTGTATCCATGTTTTCCAGACAACCTTAGAGCTTTATCCAAGTTTAGCAGCCCCCACTAATCAAATGCCGAAAGTTCGGGTTTGGATGGACTCGAACCCGAACCCGGTTCGCTCATCTCTATTCCTAAACAATCATCAACCTGAGATTTTCATTGATACCTGATACCATGGTACCTAATATCCTTTTCATAAAAAAAAATGCAATTTATAAGTTGTGCTGAATTTCTTAAAGGGGAGCTATATGCAGGTTAGACAAATTCAACCTGCTGATAGCTTAATATAGTGCACGGGGTGCTGAGGATGAGGGTATGTCTCTTACCTTCCTCCTCAGTGCAGTTCCTGTGCAGTTTTATTGTAGTGATTCATACGGAATGGGATGGGACAGCCAGGGGCGGATCAGCATTCTGGGTCGGGGCACTGGAATGGTGTGGAGAATGAAGGTAAGAGACATACCTTCATCCTCAGCACCCCTCACACTATCGAGAGCTATCAGCAGGTTAGATTCATCTATCCCCTTTTAATTTCTTAACATTTACGTAACAGTATGAACAATCAAACAACATTTACAGCTCTGACGGTAATATGTATTTAACTAGCTCTGTATTGTAGCTAATATTAGTGTTACGGGGTAATTGTACGGCTCTTATAACTTTATGTGATCCAACTTGTTTAATATAAAAGTAAATTATAATGTTGTATAGTAGAAGAAATACATTGGAAATCTACCAAAGAAAACCTCAGGCCATGACTTTATAGAGTGAACATGTACGTACATAGTCTTAAAGTATCCCCAGCCTTTGTTTTAGCTTAGTCTGCTTTGTGAGATAAATCTAAGATTGGTAGATTGGTATCACTGTAAAGTAAGCTGATTTTTGTTTGCTGTGCTATATATAGCAGGAATGGTTTAAGGACACTATTCTAGCTTGTTTTACTTTGTGTCCCAGGAAATTACAAGTTTCCCTTCAGCTTCTGTAATTTATAGTCGGAGAATCTTCGGGAACCATACTCTCTGTCCTATGTTGTATGGCCGGTTGTTCTGTCTGGTGGACGTTCATTATTGCTTTATTATAATTATAAAAAAAAACCTTAAAGTGTAACTGTCCTTTTAAGTAAAGATTAGCTGTCATGTGTGTACATAAGGAGTAGCACTGTTTATGGCCATTATATCAATTGTATAAAACATTTTCCCCTCTGCAGCCATTATCCTTACTGTTCAGTTGTCTCTGATCTAGTGAGTGGACCCTAAATACTCTGGTGTCTCCATACATTACACTAAAACAGAAAGGGAAACGCAGCTCTTCTATGTCTTTATAGTACACCCTAAGAAGCAGCAGCAGCATGGTGGATGTTATAGAGCAATAGGGGCAGTAAAAGTTGTGGGGTTAAATCTAATACGCTAAACGTGTATGCTTTGCCTCAGTTTGCTTTCAGCTCTCATTATTTCCCCCATTAGCATGTAGTATAACACACTGGCCTTTCAGATGAATGGCTGTCCATTTAATACATAAATGGTCCAAGTCCAACAAAGACAATGGTTGTTAGTGGCTCTATGATTTTACTCGTAAAGGGGGTTCCTGTTGATATACCCTAATAGGACATATAAACATGGGTAATCCGGATGTTCGACCCCTTTTTTTTCTGTTCTGTACAGCATAGGGCCATGTTCACACAACGATTTTCAATGGCCGTTAGTTGACACTCAAAATAAAGACCATTGTTTTGAGTATCAAATAACAACCATTGTTACTTACTTTAACGGCCCTCATTATAATGACGGCTGTTGTTACATCATTCTAGTTTAAGGTTGATGATAACCGTTTTGGGTGTGGCTACTTTTATAAGGTCCATTGAATTTAATTGAAAATACGGTGAAGGAACGATAAAAAAGAATTTATATGTAAACAAAGTAAAATAACAGCTAAATAACGGCTGTAAATCAATTACACAAACATTAATTATTCAGTGCATTGTGTGAACAAACAGCCGTTGTTTCCATAGACTTCATGGGGAATCATTGCAGACTGAAAACAATGGCCGTTATTTTAAATTAAAATGGCGTACGTTATTTTAGACGGTGTTTGGACATGGCCTAGTACTGCAATTTAGGAAATAAGCCATACATAAGTGCGAAGTTTGGAGCCACCCATGCTTCTGTCCAGTTTGTAAGCACTTCATAATAGTAATAGAGATGCAATACAAAAAAAAACCCTCCGCAACACTTTAATTTATTGTGTTGTAAGCGTCAAAGATCGCGGCTGAAACAGTATCACATATGTAGAAATGAAAAACAAAACTTGATTTACGGCCTGTGATCTCTCTATTAGATATTCGTTTCTTTTTTAGTTTTTTTTTTCTCTTACAACTGCTATTAAAAGATTTTATTTCCTTTCTCGGATGTGAGAGTCTCGCTCGTCTATCTGACAGTAAATCAGAGACAAGATTCATATGTTAATTCAGGACGGTATAATATTGAAGTGACACCACTGGCTTCTGCCGCACTGTCATTATTTTCTGCAATGTCAAATCTAATGGGAGATTCTTTTGAAAAATTATAAGAAAGAATAAATGTATATATTCCCAGCACAGAAAAAGGGAAAAACCAACCCTGCTTATTGTAAAAAGTCAGTGATCTGACCTTGTGCTTCATTATTGGCCTGTGCAGTAGAGATGTTTGGGAGTACATCTTTGAGTCACATTGTCTGCCGGTATATTAAGTACATCTTCGGAATCAGACCGTCTCTCACACTGCAGCCTTTGTTTGTTACAGGGTTATTTCAAGAGAGATTGCCCTTTGAGAGAACTGAGCTGAACAGATGCCAAAAACGTTTTATTGGGTTTATGCACTTCATTAGCAGATAGAAGTTTCATTATTTCTGTCGGTCTCATTTAGTGATTCTGTTTTGTATCTGTGCAAACTTTTCAGATTGTTTGGTCAGGAAGCAAGAATCTTGCAAATTCATCTGTTTCCTCTTTTCTCACAGTCCAAAAAGGGTTCCTTTTTTTTTTTTTTTTTTTACAATTGTACTGTAGCTAAAATATGTGTGTAGTGCTGTAACTTTATAAAATCCAAATTGATTC
Organism: Dendropsophus ebraccatus; assembly: GCF_027789765.1. Taxonomy (NCBI): domain Eukaryota; kingdom Metazoa; phylum Chordata; class Amphibia; order Anura; family Hylidae; genus Dendropsophus; species Dendropsophus ebraccatus. The sequence continues at coordinate 87,933,400 of NC_091464.1, read as the reverse complement.
CTGAACGGTGATCTTGGGAACCGGGCTCATTTACTTTTATATTGTCCGTGGCGTGTATCCATAGAGATCAGTGTAAATAAGGGCGTAAGAAGTTACCGTGAGGCTCCAGGGCAGAACTTGGCCCCACTACTGTGTTATGTTGGTCTCTATTATATCTTAACTAAAATAGATAATATTGGGGGGGGGGGGGGATCTTTGGGCGTCCCAATTCTGATATTGTTAATTCATTTTTTTTTTTTTTACCACTGCTTTCACTATCCATTCTCTACAACAATGGTGTCAAACTCTGGTGCATGGTGTAATTGTATTTGACCCAACAAATATACACCTGATCCGCACCTCTAACGGCACCAGTTAGAGTACTTAGGGTGCAGATCAGATGTCTCTAGAGGTTCGTTACAGTATTAATGCCCATCCAAATGATTGACTCCTCCGGTGCCGTTGATGAAAGTTCCCCTTCTCGCGAGATCGGCCACACAGTCAATGCGTCTCCTATTAGACAGTGCCAAAAACGCTACAAATCGCTCTTACACAGCACCGGGAGTGATTCCTGGTAAGTTTGACAGGCCCTCTTAACACCACCCTTGACTTGGTCCACGTTTTAAAATTTTGCCCTCTATGTATTTAAGTTTGACTCCCCTAATCTACACTTTTCCTTTCAATGGAGACCCCTCCATAGCTATTGGGCCTCTAAGTAATTACTATCCTACCACCCTAGTTATACCCATTGAGGTAATTGTCCAATTGACATGGATATCCCTTACGTAAGCAAACATGGTCATGCTGTTACAAACCTTGTGTGCTGCCGCGATAAATCATTTCAACACCTTGTTCTTTATGTCTAAAGGAAAATGCAGGAAAAAGGAGTCAACCAAATTACTGGGATTCTAGGGTAAAGTTAAGGCGTTTTCTTTTACTGCAAAAGTACAGTAACTACGTGCAAAATATACTTGAGCAAATGTGGTGTCCTCCAGGGTGCTCCTATTTACTCTTTTACCCTACTATAGCAAAGAAAAAAAAAGGGAATGTAGACACAATGGTCATCCTGTCATACTGATGCACCGCTATCCTTCGGTGGAGCCGACCTCTGACACAAGCCATATAGAGATGACTGTGGAACCAATTACTAGGGTCCATTTCTTATATTTTTATTTCCAAATAATCTCTTAATAAATGTGTCATCAGAAGAAGACCTAATGTTTTTTGTTAAGGTTTGGGTTATATTTTACACCAATACCAATATTAGAGAATGATTCTGAAATCTTTTAGTTGTCAATGTACAATGTACAACTTTCAATAGCTGTCAGCTGAACATCTATTCAGCCAAGAGCTACAGTAGCTCTCCTGATCTCCCTATACACATGAACATTCAGCATGACCAAGAGTTCATGTGTTCTCAATGAAGAGTGGAAGCCGCTGCAAGACGGCTCTGGTGACAACTTATGTACAGTTGAAATCTACCATACGTAACCTTTCTCTCCCCCTACTTGTCTAGGGAGAGTCAGTATGCCACTATATACTTTAGTCAATGTCATTGGGTTCAACTGACTTGTCTAAAGTGTATGGGGACCCTAAACCGAATAATAGTCTGACACTTCCAATTCTGTAGAGGTCTCAGCAGTCATCTGATTATTTTATTTTATAGTAATAATATCGATTACACCTCTATATAGATAATTCAGGACTTACAACTCCCAATAGGTGATGGTTGGTTACATCTCCTCTTTCCCCTGTGTACACAATGACCTCTGCACAGGTCACAGTGCATGTCTAGAAAACTCTAATTTTGAAGTTAATGGGTCAGAGTTATCCCCGTTTATGGCAGCCTCGTAATTACATACAAAAAATATACATAAAATGCAAAATACTACAAATATATATGGTCACCGCAGCACTCCAGATAATGTTCACATAAATGTTTCTTTTATTGCACCAGGCAGATGTAGCCTTAGGTTGATTTTCTTTAATGGGTTCAAAGATTCAAGGCTGATATAAAAGGGGTGTTTTCAACATAGACACTTATGTCTTATCCACAGCATATTGCATAAGGTAATCATCACAGAGTGACCAAACTCTCGGACCCCTGTATTCTTGATAGAGGGTAAGGGTACGATCACAAAGGTTCCAGCCTCTTTGACCCTTTCATTCTTCAGAATCGGACTCTAGAGCTACAGTGCATAGACTTGGCTGCTGCTCCGTTCATCTATGGTATGTCCAAATGCTGTTCTCTATGATTGCAAGGGGTCCAACCTCTAGAACCTTTTGTGCGTAGACACTTCCTATGGCCATCTACTGTACAGTATGTTGGTAAAACACCTTTAAGAGACTCAAGCTAGTTCAAGATTTTAAAGGTGACAGAGAGCCACCAACCACTTTAGATTGTGCTGTCTAGTCATTTATATTATTTCTACAAAAACAACAATCCAAAAATTATCAGACCTAAATTGTTCATAGGGGCTTTCCCAAATCCTCCAGATTGAATGAATTAAAAAAATTCACTGTTTGTGTGCAGAGCTATATACATCTTTATATTGTGACTAGAGTTACTCTTTAAAGATGAAGAACGGTTAATGTCACGACAAAGCCACAGTCCAATTATCGGCACCGTAAATTAGAGCGGTCAGTGCTTCCCACTTTGGTGTTTTCATTACTGTGATGGAGAGGCTGCCGATCTGACACTTGATAACCTTATAAGAGCAGTTTAATTATTTAGCATAATATTTTATTTGATAGGTTTTTTTTTTTCTTCTTGAAAAGCAATTTGCTTCTTCTCGTTCCGTAAGCTGACTGATTGCATAATTAGACATGAGTCCTCTGATCAGCCTTCTCTATGTCACAACAGTTATATTTCAGCCAGTGCCGCGGCCGCTATGGGGACTTGATTTATATTATTTGAAGAAGCTCAAAATTAAAAGTGAATTAATTTAAATGAATGTGTAATCAATGAGGCCAGAGATGGGGAGATTCTAATGGCTCTATCCCTCCTTCATTTGTTTGCCAGCTGATGCCCAGAATTAGATATTTTGCCACGGTATCAGGCTAAAGGGATAATGGATTCATGTCAAGGGCAGAGGTCATCACAGTCATTTGTCTCCTAATCTCAATGGTGTACTTTCAAGTTCCTGCTCATATTGATAATGAGATCCGTGATTGATATGGATTTGTTAAATTTTAAACATTCCTGTAAGATATGTCAGAGATAATATTATCTTAACTGCTAAAAGTCACAGTAAAACTTTTAGAAGTGAATCCCAAATGACCAGTAAACCCAGAGGATTAGAAAAACATAGTGGCTCTCTTTCAGAAACAGCACCACTCAGTTTAATTGGGGTATTGCAGCCTAAATCAATTAAAGTGAATGGAGCGAAGTTGTAATATTACACACAACCTGTAGACAGGGTTAGTTTTTTTTTTTTTTGTTTTTTTTTAAAACTTGGATAGTCCCTTTAATTTTGTATCTGCTAGTACTGTAGTACTACTGCCTGCAGTAGTTGAATAAAGATGTGGACATGACTTAAGTATACTGTCTGCCAGTGATCTTCACCAGTTAGCTATGAAACTACAGTTCTTGGCTTATTGGGAATTGTAGTGTAAAAAAATAAATAATAATAATAACATTTAATTTTTTAATATAGTGCCAACTTATTTAGCAGCACTTTTTAGAGCTTGTCATTTCTCATATCAGTCACCTCTTCCCACAATCTAATTTAAACTATTTGTATGTTTTGAAGCAGAGATGGAGAATCTTCGGACCTCCACCTGTTGCAAAACTATAATTCGCATCATGCTTGAACAGTCAAAACTGTTGTAGTTTTGAAACAGCTGGCGGGCCGAAGGTTCCCGATCCCTGTTTTAGAGTGTGTGGGAACTCCGTTGTACCCATATGGCTGACAGCTACATGTTATTTCCAATCCCTTCATACACTTGAATGTATCTTGGCATGTGTTTTCAATGGGCAGAAAGGAAAAGGCAAGCTGGAGGTTTCATATCTCACCTGAAAAAAAAAAGAATCAGGTGCATTAAAATCCAACTGCCATGGGTGACCTCTGGCCATGATCCCTTGGGTACTGCCTTAAATATTAGATAGCCATACACCCTACCAGCCATATCAATCTCTCTTGATTCCCCCCTACACATAAGCAATTGGCCTATTGGAAATAATGTCCTCTGGCAGTAGCTTATCTTCCCAGGATGACATTTTCCGTCAGGGGAGAGTTTAGGAAGCCCCATAAGCTATATATCCAGCTAACCAGCTATATATCCAGCTAACCCTGGCTGACATTTTCACTTATGTTTATTGGGGCCTCTGTTGGTCGGTCTGCCCTGATCTCTGTTATAACTATATCGCAAAATCTTGTGATCCTTTCTTGGACTCTATAGAAGTCTTACATCCCACACTGATGAAGACCTGATACTGGAAAACATGCTATGGAGCCAAAGGGATAAATAATGACAAATACAGTAAATAATCTTGGGTTATGAATTTGAGAATTAAGGAAAATTGGGCATTACCCAAGAACAGTCATGCTTTCTATTCCAATAATTTTATCTAAATGGTTCATGAATGGAATTACTTTCTGTGGTTATTTTGCAGGATTTATCATCTTAGATCCTCCATTTATAATATTTTTCATTGGCGCTCGCTCTTAAAACATCAGTCATAAACTAGATAGAAATGTTCTCGATGGTGTTCAGAATTTTCCACGTGGGGGTTTTAATAGCTCGTTGCCCATAACTGTGACATTATAGTAAGAGAGATTTCATAATCCATTACACTATATAGAAAATTGATCAACACATCTGCAATCTTCTGCTACTCAATTAACAGCTTGTATCTCAGATCAATGGAGACTCTTGGTGGAACGTCTGGATTAATTTACGTCGCTGCCCTTCCTCGGGCGGGCTGTACGGATTCTGCCTTATAAATATAGCACATTAGGGGGTTGCAGAAAGAAGAGAAGAACTTGAGACAAATCGCATGAATCAACAGGCATTATTATTAGCAGCTTTCTGCGTTCAGCACCATTTCACTTTGCAAATGATGTATGTAGCTTTTACTCGATAGTGTCAGAGATATGCTGAAGTGAGTCTGAATAACATGACCCAATTCATCATAACAAAGCCGCCAATGCTCACATATTCACAGCACAGTCTATTTAGTAAAGCTTTTAAAATAGTTTATCTAACCGAGCCACGATGGGAGAAGGTCAGCTAAAAGGCTCTTGATGTTTAACTAGTTCTCCTGCAAGTAAATAAACTGATAATGATGATTTGCTGACATCATCCGCGACCCCCGAGGAGGAAGCTGGTTAGAAAGGTGTACAATGGATTACGGAGGATGCCAGCCATTGGCCAGCAGATGAAAGTGCAAAACCTCTTGTTCTTTCACTCATCTTCTATAAAAGGTTCAACCTCTCGTGATCTTATAAAGTGAATTCAGCTGTTTTGGCCAAAGTTTGACAAAAATGATTAGGCTCATCATTAGAGTAAACAAGATCGAAAATAGTCAAAGATGTTCTCTGGGGCTTAATGGACAAAACCAACTCTTTATAGAGATAAGAAAAAAATGGAGGAACATGGTTCCCCTGCTTCCGGGGGTCAGCCTGCCACCTAAGGATGAGCTTGATTAATAGCCAAAAAGGGAGAGACCTAGACTGGTGGGATAGGGAGAAGCCATTGGGGACTACCCCAATGACACCTAGTTCAGGGAGCATAAAGGTGATAATAGTCCTGGGAAACCCCTTAAAATCAGCATAAATGCATATCAGCTTGAATAGTATAATCCAAATACAATAAAATGATGTTCTTACTATATTGAAATGATGTTCTTAATATATTACTATATTAAACATGTCAAACAACGACCGTCGTTTATATGTTGTGTGAACATAGCCTAGAACTGGGTCTTGGTTTTTTTATTACTTCCATTAACTTTGTTTTGAATAGAGTCAGTTGGTAAGGGCACCACAGTTCCATTCATTGTCTATGGAGCTGTACAACTTTGAGCAGCTCCCTTTGACCATAGGGACCAAGCAGAAATACCCTTATAATCCCGCACTTATCGCCTATCCTGTTGATTTTTCTGAACCTGTTTGTTTGATACATAGACAGGGTCTCCTATAAATTCCTTCTAATATGATCTTTCAACATATTAGATTGTCCTTAAATAAGGATTATCTGGTTTAGAAAACAAATTTCCAAATACACTATTATGTTATTTCCTCTTTCACAACCCTTATCTATTCCCAGGACAAAAAACAACACAGACTCTGGACATTAGGTTGGCCATCAATAGAGCCCAATTGTAACTGCAGTACTTCATTTCTCCTGTGGTGGAGCTGCAGGAAAAATAATGACTTGCTGGAAGATTACCTTAAAGATTAAAGCCGGGATCACACTATGTATAACACCGGCCGTACCACAGAACGGCCGGTATCAGCGAAGTTTGTCATTTCTTCTAAATTGGGATGCCGGCACATTTGGGTGTGCTTGCATTCCAATTACCCATAGCCGACAATTTAAAGTGCGGCTGGAGCCGCACTTTACATAGTCTGCACTGTCAGTTTTTCGTGCGGTCACAGAGTGTATACACTGTGGCTGGGATTCCATAGACTTCATTGCAATGTATATTTTCAATTAATCACAGCCGGTGTTGCAATTTGCCACAACGCCCGTAATAAATTGAAAATATACATTGTGTGAACTTAGCCTAATCATGATTTCCAGGGGATTCCATAGTAATGTGTACTTTATGCTCATCTCATTGAATGAACCTTCTAATAATATGGCATTGTCTGAACCCCTTTGGACAAACCCTTAAAGAACAGGACTTATAGACAACTAATACATGGTCAAACTATTTATTTTTTAAATAATCAAGTATACTTTTCTTTCTACTGTATGGGATTTTCCCCAATAAAACATATTAGAGTGTATAGACAGTATATTTGTGCCCAGTCCTCAATTATATAAGAAAACCTCATCTGAAAACGTCATATTTTTAGCTTTATTCCGCCATTTATTAAACCAGCTATCATTTGCATAGGACTTTAATTCTCAAATTTCTCATTTGCAATTATTTCTCAGTGTTAAAATGAATTATAATAGTGATAAGAGCAGCCTATTAACACCGCTGACATCTGATATCAGACATATTCCTTCAGGGGAAGATTTATTGAATCTTGGTCCCTTTTTAAAAGCCTATTTTTGCCTACGTAATTGAACTGGATACGTGACACACCTCTTCTAAAATGTAAAGATTTTCTGTTCCGGGAAATGTATGTTCTAGGGTGCAGGGAATTTTTTAAGTGCATGTAAATTAAATTGTGCAGGAACTAAATTAAAGCGAGATTAATATACTCCCCGCCATAGGAAAGTCATTAAATTCCTTTTGGCTAGCGAGAAAATTGTCATTGTATAGCATTGGCATATAGTCGTGGGCCCGAAAATGATGCATATTAGCAATGTTCTATAGAACATATGTCATAGCAAGAGAGGTGTGACACTAGTGAACGTGCGCAGCTGCCAGGAATCCTGAGTGTAGGCTTCCTGCGTTAATTGTGCTCAGAATCCAATGACTTTCTGTCAAACGTTGCGAGCCGTTCCATAGTAATATGAGCAATCTGTGCATTGCTCCTTCCATTTATTTTATGTTCAACTCACTGGAGTTTACTAACAAGTAAACAGTGAAAATGTATTCCTGCCAAGTCTTTGATGTGTAAATGAGCGCAGGAACAACAGTACAATAAGTTCTCTTCATCGTCTGCCTGTCATATTTCCCCTCCTGTCAGTTTATGCAATACCACTTTATTTGCTTTATAGCCAATTGGGTATACTTGTGAAGTGAAAATTCAGAATAATGTACTGCATATTATGCAAAGCGCCATGCTATGGGCAGTTTTTATTGTTTTTTGTGCATCTGAGATGAAGCAATTTTGCAAATGGTCTTTATTAAAAAAAATGTTTACATATTCTAGTTGATTGCAAACCTATATGTTTCTATAGTTACAGACTACAAACAATACCTGTGTAGTCTTAAGGCCTTCTTACATGAAGTGATTATTGGCTATATTTGGGCAATTATCTGACATTACAGCTGATAATCGCTTCTTGCTAAAAAAAAAAGGCAACAATCAGCCGACATGCACGATATGTTATCGGCTGATCAATGTCTTTCAATGTCGACAATCTGGATAGCAACAATCTGCTGCCATCGTTCCATGCAATAGGACCGCTGCTCCCCCACCACTCCCCTCGGCCCCCTGGCTCTTACCCAGTCGTTGTCGGTGCATGTCATTGCTGACCTAACAGGGCGACTTTTGCTTACTCTTGCTGATCGCCTTGTGTCATAGGTGTTTTAGGCTATGTTCACACTACATTCAAAAAAAGAGAATAGGCCTCCGCTTTTTCTGTTTAAAAAGATGTCCGTTTTCGCTGCAATTTAATTGTCTTCAATGCGATGCATCAATGTCAATGGAATGACAGATGTCCAATGCACACAGTGTATGAAATGACGGACATTATCTGTGCAGACTTGTACACATGACTACAGGCCCTGCTTAGAAAAATAAAGTCATGGAATGTTGTCAGCTGAAAAAGACCACTTGGTCCATCTAGTCTGCCCTCAGTATTTCCTTTTTTATTATCTTAATATAGATACATGTTTATCCCAGGCAGGTTTACATTCTGTTACTTTACATTTACCAACCACATCTGCTGGAAGTTTGTTCCAAGCATCTACTACTCGGCTATACTACTAAGGTAATATTTTCTCACGTTGCTTCTACTCTTTCCCCCAACTAACTTCTCCCTGTGTCCTCTTGTTCTTGAGTTCAGATTTTATTAAAAAAAAACTTCCATCCTGAACCTTATTTAGTCCTTATTTAGTCTTATTTCCTCCAGATTCAAATCCTGAAATCTTTTCCTAGTTTTATGCTTTACTGCATTACCATTTATTATGGTCATCCAAAATGAATGGTGCCCGTGTAATGTATAGACTGGCCAGATCCACTAGAGTAGAGCCCTATTCTACAGCATGGTTCTCCCTTCCGGTGCACCAATTTGAGAACCTACACTTTGCTCTTCATATACCCTGGTAGAGATGAAGCACAGGGAGCCTCATATAGCCTATAGTCAATCTATCTTATAACAATTGCTATATTTATATCTGAGCTGAGATAGATGTATCATATAGCAATCTTTGACATCTTTACTTATTTGACTATAGATGAATTTTCCAATTTAATTTCAGTTCCTTTATCAAAAGTTTTTGGGAGATTAAATTATTAGTATTATACATAAATAAATAAATAAATAAATAAATAAATTAAACCTCTCCCGCCTGATACATGTTGTTTTCCTATACAATGATGTGAGATCTGGGCTTATTATGTTTAGCGATAACAAGTCTTCTCATTGTGTGAGCTCCACATTCCCAGCATAGAACATGCACATTAACCAATTCACTTCCTCAAGCGTTAAAGCCCATGCTGGGCAATCCTCTATTCAACACTTAGCCACAGAGCCCATTAATGGAAACAGTTCACATGTGGCGTCACCGCGGGGGTGCAGGGACTTGGTAACACCATTCTTTCATGTTGGAGACCGAGCTGTCAGCATTAAAAATGGAAACATGATTAGTTTACTAAGTACATTAAATGAAAAGTTTACAGTGTTTCCCTTGCTAACTGTTTGCCCCAATTGAACAATTCAGGTCTTCATGAAGTAAGTGACTAGCCAGGTGTGGGCTCAGCAGGAGGACATTCTGCAGATTTCGCTGCACATTCTTGACTGTAGAAAGTCATCACGTCCTTAGCTTTATTTAGACGCTGCTTTCCTCGTTTCTGACACTTCAATATATTAAAGTCAACAACTTTCCGGTACAGTATATCTTGTACTGTGCATAGAATAACCCCCTCAGTTATGTTCACTGTCTAAGCATACAGAAACATATTTGGAGTAAAACCCCAACACGGTCATGGGGGAGCATACGTTTATACTCACGCCCCCAATGCTCAGAGAATAAATAGTTCTGTATAGTACATATACAGTATGATAGAAGGGTACAGGACGGGCAGGGTGGTGTTCATACCTCCTATGGGCTTGTGATAGCAACACAATGGAGGAATGTACATACAGTCTATTGATCTCCTAACGCTTTACTTACAAGAAGCGCTTATACTTAGCAGTTACAGGAATAACTCTCACTGCCATTTCCAGTGCTAATTTGGTCAAAGTTTCTGGACCTTCCCTCGAAGAGTTCTCATTATATACAGACTGTGAACCTTGCTTCAAAGACCATATTAATCATTGACTCTATGTAGACTCCTGTCTAGGAGGTCATTTGAACCTGAACTTGCTTGTCTCTCTGTTGGATAGGTGCACTTCTATACCAGAGCTTTTTCAGGAGTCACTTCTCATAGACTACAATAGCCTAAAACAGAACACCCAGGTGTTTTGGTAGGAAATGTACCTTTTTTATGTCATAGTGACTCAGCCATCAAATGGTCACATGATCATGCGGGTACCAAGCAGAACCTCTTTCTTAATCCAACATGGTACACAAGTCTGGTATTCCCTACTGCCCTGCTGTCTGACTACACAGTCAATTTGTGAATACAATATAAGGTTATGTTTGCACATCGTCAAAATGATAGCTATTTTATTGGACGGCCGTCATTTAAAAGAAAATGCTGTTATGGTCGTCCAATAAAATTGGACATCATTTGGACGGTGTGTGAATATTGCCTACATGTGCAGTAAATACAGTTTTGTACTGAAAAATTACTGATCACGTTAGTAAGAAAGGTAACATGTTATACAGTATAAACACACAAAAAATAATATAAATACCAATGCTATTTAATTAGAACCAGGACTAACCTTCTACAGCTATAAAATAAACAGTGATGGACATCTTATCACTAGTCACTATAGAAGTTGCAGGGGCTCCTGTCAAAATGACGAGTCCCTGCTATCTGTGTAGTTTGTCCTATACTAGGGTCTCCTGGACACTACTTACTCTGCATGCCTCTTGATCAGTGTAAGGAGTTTCAGTAAGTGGTGATGTACTGTATAGTATCATCACTTACCTTCATGTAAGAACAGTACGCAGTGAAGCATAGCGTATCACTGCTTACTGTAAAGGAGAAGCAAGTCCTGTCAAAATATTCTAAATTGGTTAGCTCATCACTACTTGACTCTCAATGTTTGTACTTTATTACACCTTTCTTGCCTTCAAATTGTAATTTAACAGTGGAAAGGGTGACTGATTTTATGGACGGTCTGACAAACCAGAGAACTAAATTTATAATTTTTTGATAGTTTTGGACAACATTTGAAGATACCTGTTATAGCTGATGTGATATAAGACATGACATGGGTATGTTCACACTGAGCAATTCTCGCGGAATTCCGCACTGAATGTTCGCTAAAGGATTCCGCCAATTTTTAGCGCTCGTGGAATTGTCACGAAATTCCTGCGGAATTTAACACGAAAATGAACACCCATAGAGTTCTACAGAATTCCGCCAGCGTAGTCCGCCCAAAAAATTGACATGTCAATTCTTTGGGTGGAACAAGGATTCCGCGTGCCTTCCGGCCAGAAGGGGGGCCAAGACAGCTCATTTTTTACGGGCGGAATTTCGAGCATATTCTGCACGTATTTTGCCGTGGAATTCCACAAGAATTGCTCAGTGTGCACATACCCTTAGATTGCATCCCACCTCTACATAGGAGATATGTTCCTACAGGGACACAGATATGCCCCCCTCCCACTACAGACTCCATTCAGCCGCCACCATTCTTTTTTTCTATCCACCCCCTTTAAAACCAACTTCATGTAACAGATCCTGAATCCACGTATAATTTTCTCCTTCACAAAACGCCATTGTGTCACCTCATTCCAGCCCACCGTAATATATTTCTCCATATCGTATACCTTGTTTATAGCAGTCTCCAGCTATACACGGAGCTTTCGCTTTTCCAGGGTGGGACGGCAGAAGTTGGTCTAACCTCAATGTTTATCTCAGTCCATGTTTTAAATGACAAATTCACCATAAGTTTACCTTACAGAGAATTTACCAGACATCTTTCCATGAAAGACGATATGGGTGTTTTTTTGTGAATATAATTCAGTTCAAAAATGCGGTCATAAAAAAGAAAAAGTTTTTGGAAGGCTTGGAGGTTTGAAGAAGAAATGTGGAAGCCTTCAGAGCTGATGTCCCTCCCTAATGCGCTGGTAAGTGCAGTGTATAAAGTATATGAATATTCTTGTCAGGACAAAATCTGCCGTCATTTCATGGTTTTAGTCTTAGCGATAAGATCAGCCTGGTGCATTTGTCCTGATATTATATTTACTTTTACACCATTAAGCTGGAGGTAAAACTCCCCCAGCCTCTTATGATGAATGATGGCGGCTCTCTCTCTCTCTCGTGCAGTTGTCTATGGGTAATTGGTGAAGAGTTAAAGATCTGTTTAATAAAGGCTCAGGCTAAATGATGCTGAAAATATGGAGCAATGGCTCATTTTACCCAGTGCTCAGTGATGTAAAGCAGTCTTTTGGGCAGTATCCATGTAGAATTGTGTCTAATTGATGGCTGGTGACATCCCACTGTTCCTAAATGAGACCATACATCTTACACAGAGTTTAATATAAACATTTTTCGCTGAGATTGCATGCTGAGCCCTCTCTCGGCTTTTATGTTCTGAGTGTCTCATGTGGAAAGAATATGGTCAGCTAAAATATTACATATACTATTCTCCGGTGCTATAATTCTGAGAATGAAATGTGGAGTTTTTTTTTTTTTTTTGCAGATGTAGCAGAGCTGACTTTATCAGTGTGGGACAGGAAGCTGTGGTTCAGCTCATGATATTGTGATGTACAGTATATAACCCTGGGTTTATATAGGATTGCCTATTTTAGTTCAAGGAGAACCCAGTACCCATAATGCAATATTATGAAGATTTAAAGGGGAGACTGGTATTTTGTACAATGGACGATGCAGCAAATTTAAAAGGTGGTGCATAAGAAGCTGGCGTAGAATCCTGCTATAATTTATTCCAATGATTTCTACTAAATGTTCCGCCAATTTCTGCTTTAAATTGTAGTAAATTTGGTGGGATTATAGAGGATTTACTTCCTTTGCTGGACTACGTGCTCTTTTAAAAAAAAGTGGCAAGAATGAAAGAGAAATATATCCTACATAATATATCGACATAATAGGGGTGGAAAAGTACTCTCAAAAACAGTCACGTTAATGAGGTCACACATAATTTTGGGACATAGAGATAGTATTTTGGACACTTTGGGGGAGATTTATCAAACATGGTGTAAAGTGAAACTGGCTCAGTTGCCCCTGGCAACCAATCAGATTCCACCTTTCATTTTCCAAAGAATCTGTGAGGAATGAAAGGTGGAATCTGATTGGTTGCTAGGGGCAACTGAGCCAGTTTCACTTTACACCATGTTTGATAAATCTCCTCTTTTTTTTTTTTTTTTTTAAAAGGGGTGTTTCAGTATTAAAAAAATATATGTTGGTGGGGGAATGGTAAAGATAAGAAGACAAATATTTACCCAATTTGGTTCCCCCCAGGTCCCATAACAGTGACTTCTGTTTCTTGTCCCTTACCACTTACTGCTTGTTACTTCCGAAACGGGTCCTCTTTGCTCAACAGCCCTTTCAGCCAATCAGTGATTGAGAATGGATGCCATCATGGCCAGAGATGGGATGAATAGGCGTGTCCTGATGTGATATCTTGTCTCGGAAGCTTTAAGAAGCAATTACCGCAGGGAACTGGAAGATGTCCCCCACCACCACCACCACCACCACCAACAACCAAAGTTGAACCAAGTTTATTAAATTGGCATGCAATTGCCCACATTTTTCTATCTGGGAGAAAACTGGCTGGATTTTCCTATAACAACCAATCACAGCTCAGCTTTCATAAATTAACGAGTTCTGGCAAAACTAAACTGAGCTGTGATTGGTTGATGTGGTGAAATCTTACCAGATTTGTCTTAGCTGGCATTACTTCACTTGCCAAATTCTCCAGACCTATTTTTAAATGATGATCAGAGTGCACTTATACTGAAGTGACACAAGAACATAATAAATAGAATGTACATAGAAGAAAAAAAAAATAAGAAAAGCTCAAAAGAATACATTTCCCCTGTGACACCTGCAACATCTTATTCTAATAAGTTTGCCCATTACACAAGACTCTTCAGGCATCATATGTATCCTCAACAACTATACCACCCTACGAGCCACCTCCACTCCCAACTAAAGATAGCTGCGAGAATTCAATTACAGTGTCAGCCCTATGCCAAGAAAACTCTTATGAAATATCGTATTAATCCTACACTATAATTAGTCATATGCTATAATTTATATTTCATTTTGCGAAAGGGGTGCCATGGTGAACGTCTTTTTAGCTCCCTCCATTGAACTTCTGTTTATCGTTAAACTTTCTATTTACAAGAACAAAAAAAATTCCTATTTTCTACTCTTTTTACACAGAGTGCTTTTACAAAGAGTCTTCCCATACTTATTAGTTACTATATGTCATCTCTGGCCTAGACAGGAACTGTCCAGAGCAGGAAAGGTTTTCTGTGGGAATCCCTATAACAAACCTCTCCTGCTCTGGACAGTTCCTATCTCAGCCAGAGATGTCAGCAGAGAGCACTGTGTCAGACTGCAATTAAAACAACATTTCCTGCATGACATATAGTAGCTAACTTTCTAACACAACTTTGCTGGACAACCCCTTTAATTGTGCAGATTTTTACAATCCTCCCAAAAACATTGACCTTAATTCCCAAAGGGTTCCCATAGCTGAAAAGGCTGTATCTTGTGTTTTGATAGTTCTCTAGATTTATATATATATATATATATATATATATATATATATATATATATATATATATTTTATATAAAGATAGCCTTTTGCATACAGTACAAGCACCTGCTAAGGGAGAGGAGTAGATAACTGGGTGGTCTACTTTCTGCTATCTTAGACTTCTGTAACTGTACTCTACACTACGTGTTGCTAATGGGGCTTCTAAGCAGCGGGGAGTCCTACTCTGCAGGGAGTCAGACCAGCTCTGCATAGTTTTCCAAAAGAAGTCCATTGATCGCTGACTGATGGCCGGTGATGAGAGCAGCATCTCTTTTTGGCTCTTAAGTACCATCTAACAGAGGGCCCACTTAGGAACTCATCCCCTGCTAGCTATATATAGGCCGAAAATCAATATGAGAAGTTGTGTGTAAGGGGAGAGCCACTTATTTGCGCTGTGACAGGTTCAGTACTACTCAAGATTATTCAACTATAGGTAAAACCCAATAGCCAGAATATATTCAAGAGTCATATTATGTATGAAATTCTACCACATTTCTTAATATTTTAGAAAAAAAAAGTGTATAACACCAAGTTGCCAAAGTTCACCAAAGAACAAGAGAACGCCAATATTAAAATGCCATTAAATTTATAATTTATTAAAACATCAGCGGCGAAGCAGTAGGGGTTGCAATTAGCCGGGGCAGCTTTGGCGGTGTTGTGGTTCCTAGGTGGCCATAGGGTCACTTGGGCACTTGTCACAGTAACCTGGAATGGCGTTGGTACCCAACCCCGGTTAAACAAGCACTGCTTCCAAACGTTTGGATAACCCAAGTGTAACCTGGTGTGTAGGTGCATAATTATTGATAAGTCCAGTAGTTTTACCAGAGTAACGTCCGTTTACTTAAATTCTTCAGTGCAATACAAAAAAATAAGGCTTCAGTAATTTCAGGTGCAGGCAAGAGGTAGAAGTGGTAGTAGAGTAGAGGAAAATCTTGAGGGCCCTGTCCAAGGTAGCTGTGTACTCTGCCAGAATAGTGTAGTTGAGAGAAGAAGAAGAAACTCATACTCGTATATCTGACTGCCTTATACCCTACAGTGTAGGGATACCCATCCTAATAGGGTAGTGTAAGGTTCCACATCCCTGCGCTGGGTTGAGAAAACTTCTTGAAACTTTTTTAGAACAGCCATGCTTTACAGTAGGATACGTAGGCGAGTTGCAGCTTTGTCCTGCTGGGGTCAGTACCTAACTCAAGTATGCTGCCCTGTGTCTAGTAAAGAGTATCCCTGGCATGGACAAGGTGATCCTCAGAGGAGGTCCTTTCCTCCTGAGGAGTCCTCCTGAGGGATCTAGCACTGCAATTCCCCAAAAATACTAATTTTAATGAACTCTGTCAATTCAAACCACTTCCCTCCATGTCAGTCAATATACATTTCTAAATAATTTAAGTAACTAAAAATTACTTCTTACCTCAAAGAAACAGCTGTATAGCCTTCATCTTTTTCTGTCTGCTGCCCACTGTCTGTTAGAGGATATCAGTCTCTAGTAACAGCTAGAACAGGAAAAATTACAGGAGTGGGGGCAGGGTCTAAAATGTGCTATATGAAGGAAAAAGACAAACCTGAACTATGTACCTTTAAGCTGACCTAGTCTGTCTGCTAAAGATGATTTCCACCATGCCTGAAAGGTAAAGCAAGGCTTTCCTCTAATCTTTCACCAGCCATAAACATCTGGGCAGCAGTCTCTTGCTTAAATATCATTATACCTACTGCTGTCCGACCAAAGTAATGCAATCTAACCTTCCCCTACTCTTGGCTTCTCAGTAACAAGAATAGGATCCCAGTGCTTATAGTAACCTATTCCTTGCTTTGGGGCTGTTGTTTCTTTAATTTCTGTTCACATTGCACTTTGAAAGCCGAGTGTATCAGTAACCACGTCTCCCTCTACAGGCCAACTACAGTACTGTTCTGTGCAAATCATCTCCCAGCACAGTGCCAGTCTGTACAGTGAAGCAACTTTCATTTCCAGTCATATGGCACCTTACAAACCCAGTGCAACAGTAACCCCTTCTCCCTTTACATGCCATGTACAGTACAATTGTGTGTGAATTTACCCCCAGCACAGTGCCAGTCTGTTCAGTCCAATGACTTTCATCTCCACTCGTATAGCACCTTGCAAGCATAAGTAATCCCTTCTCCCTCCCCATGCCATCTATAATGAGCCCATAGGCTCCTGTGGGACCCTTAACAGGTCTACTAAACAACTATGTCCATGGGCCCTCACATAGGACCCCAAAATATCTGTGACTTTCCAAGACGTATATGTATAGCTTATTATAATTGTATCATTTACCTATCTTATAGTCTTGATTCCTCTAAAATAACTTTAATCATGTGGAATCTTTTCCATCTTTTCAGAGATTTTCTTATACATGGAAAGAAAAAAAATATTTGATTTCCCCCGACAAAATTCAAAGCAAATGTTCCCTGATAGAAATCAATATGTAGACATTTAATACCATGACCCCGAAATAAATACCTTAATATTGGACCTAATGGCTGGGCCTTAGCAAACAAAATCAATAAAGTTCTAAGTCCCGCTACAATTGTTTAATACGCCGAGTTATTAAACGTACTAAAAAAAGGTTAAATGAAATTGGATTTGTGAAAGTTTCATATATGGCAGAAAAGCGGATAAGATATGTCAGAAAACAATTACAAGTTCTATTTTTCATTGCTCTCTTCTTCTCTGATGTTAAATACATGGGGATTTAGTGATGAACTAGTCACATTCCATGAGGATTTCTGAACTGCATTTTACATGGGCATTATGGGATTGTAGGTCAAGTAAGGAGCCGGGATCTGCTTTCCTAGCCCCAGACTGAATGTTAGAAAAGACAGTCTGTCTACTTCTTAGTGACAGTGCTGAAGGAATAGCCTCTCAGGTTTAGCTTACAATCAATATGAAGGCTGCAGGGGATTGCGAGGGAAAGCCCAGGAGGCCATTGTCATCTTGTCCGTAGTCTGTAGTACAGCTCACACAAATCACGGCACCTCGGCGGTGACAAGTGTGGCTTCTCTCCCCATCGATCAGTACTGAGACATGTCCCGGAAGAGGAGATGTTAGTGCAAGCAGTCGAGATCCCTGTTATCAAGTTTCACATTTACTTGGAGACTTATTAACAGGACTGATGCATAATTGCAAAGTTGTGTATGTGGACTGGATGAGGCCATTTCCAAAGCCTTGTATACTAGGAAATACAAGACCTAGAAGAACAGTGGAAAGGTTATTCTAGATGTTAATGGAATATGAGTCTCAAGATGCAAAAAAAAAAAAAAATCCTATCAAATATCACCATGACTATAATAATTTATTAGAGGATAAATATAATACCTATTGTGCATATATATGTATATAAAGTACGGTATATGTATGTGCTGGCAGATAAAGAATTTAGGCTATGTTTACACAGGCCGGAACGGCTGCAGTTTTTTTTTTGTGTGTGTTTTATGGAAAAATCCAAAAAGTAGGCATGAGAGGTGACCCTGCTGATCTACAGTAAGCAGATATGCCCAATGTGATGCCCGGTTCTGGGCATGCCACTTACACTCTTTACACTCACTTTCAGTGGCTCAGTGGTTAACACTGAAGCCTTGACTTTGGGGGTTCAGATGGCGCCAAGGAAACATCTGCAAGGAGTTTGTATATTCTCCCCGTGTTTGTGTGGGTTTCCTCTCACACTGCAGAAACATACAGATAGGTGAATCTGGAATTTACATTGTGAGCCCTTGTGGGGAATAAGTTGCCATAATATAAATAAAGGAATTATTATTATTAATATTATGTGGCACTTTACCATAGGTTGCAATGAAAACAATGGAGCACCAGTGACACCTATCAAAGATAAGAGCCCTTGCTCTGATACTTTAACCAGTAATACACTATGCATTGCTACTTTCTGCCTGCACCATATGCCCCTTACACTTGATAGATTGGTCGCTCTACAATTGTCCCAATGAGTGAAGGGCCAAATCCAAAATGGCAATCCTCTCTGAATCAAGTTAAAGGAGAAGAGGGCAAAAAATTGATTTCAGGTAGGGTGTGGGGGAACATAAAAAAGAATTTATAGTCACCTGTCCCGGTGCCCGTGCAGAGCCGTGTCCTGCTCCTGGACCCCACCGGCTGTTCTCTGAACTCTCCTCCAGCTATGTCACAACCCGGTTGATGGATGCCTCGCTCAGCCAGTCAGTGATCGAGTCGGAATACCGTGGCGGTCACTGATTGTCTGAGTGGGATAAACACCACTCATCTGTGAGATCGGACCCAGGTTGTGATGGACCCTGGGAGAAGATGACAGCTGATGTGGTTCGAGAGCTCCGTCATGTGGCAGTAAACATATTGGCTTTTCTATAATAACCCCCCCCCCCCAACTTTCCCCCCAACTATTCCCCCTGAAAAATTTTTTGGGATGTTCATCCATTTAAATCATTACTAACATATGCTTGATTTTATCATGTTTTCGTTGAAGCATGGGCTTATGCCGGATATTAATTGATCGTACAGTACACCTTTATAAGGCTATGTTCATACTACGTAAGTTCAGCAGAAATCACGGCTGCTGTTATAACGTCCGTGATATCTGCGGTACTTACGTAGTGCTGCAGGCAGTTTTCTGCGGACGTTATTTAGTGAATAGTGGCCGCAGAAAACCCTGTCAGTTCACACAATGGAGCAAGCGGCTCCGGCCGCATGCTCCATTGTGTGCTGTGGGGAGTTCTGATGCGGGCGCGCACTGATGCGCCGGCATCAGAACTCAGTGACGCTAAAGATCTTCCGGCCGGTACTGCAGTACCAGCCGGGATGATCTTTTCTGAGGCTGGCTGTTCGATGACCGGCCGGGTCACTGAGTGGCCGGTCTCATACTACGTGTGACCATAGACTTACTGTATATGCAGGATGCCACTAGCAGGCTGTTTTTCTTTAGAAATTAAGTTGGAGCTGGGAAACCATAGAAACAGTCAAGATGGGTGCTCCCTGCGTTGGCAGGATGGATGTATTCCAGTAATAGTCACTCCTGATATATTAGCTTGTCACTATTCTGCGAGGGTTGGGAGACCACCCTTAGTTTCCTAACCTTGTTATTTTTTTCTAATACCAGACCTGCGTGTGTTATTCCCATGTGTTTACTAGTGTATTTAGGATATACACACAACATACATATGGTGTTATCATTTAATTTTCACTCAATCAGCCCAAACGTATGAAAATAAAGATGTTTTTAACAAGTTACGATAAAGTTATTTCCTACGTCCAGCCAGATGAATTATTTACATGGGCAGTGTACTCGCTTTCAAACGGGAATTTTCCATACATCTTGTTCAAAGGGAAAAGTTAAGTTGAATAGATTAAACGGCGGCTTTATGTATTCATGAATAATTTTTTGATCAGCTTCTTTCTTTCATTACTTTGAAGTAGGAAAAATAAATAAATAAAATGAAAGAGCGACATAATAGTTTAGAAGGTTTTCGTCCACGCGGTATATTTCTTAAAGGGAACCCATCACGTCACCCTTGTATAAAGCTCAACCCCAGCCTACTTGCTAGAACAATATATTAGTTGACTGAGAAGGTTCCGCTGTTCAGAACCGTCATCTGTTAGTCTGAGCTGAGAGAAAACAGTCTATTGTTTTAACTGAGAACTGTGCAATGCACATTTTCTCCTGTGGAGGCACTGCAGCAGAATTGATCACCTACTGAATTTCTCCTCAAATGGTATCTATCGTTGCTTTGTTCAACAGATTTTTGGAGGGACCATTGAACAAGGAACAATTGTTTAATAACACAAACCCCCCTGACTTCCCAAAATAGTAAAACCTGCCTCCAAACAGAATCACCTGTGGGCCAGAATGGGCAGGACTGTTAACTCCGAGATTGCCAGAGCGCAAAGCAAGTGGGTGGGGCTGAACATCCAGACAAAAACAGGCCAGTGTTCAGACTGGGCTATGAATACTGCACAAAAAACACAAAACCTAGAAAATCAGCATCTTCTTGGCTGCACAGCACGAGCTGAGGAGCGCACCAAGTTGCGCAAAGGTACAGTCCTGACATCTATATAACTTTTTGGCACCAGTTCATCTGAATACATTTTTTTCTTCCCTTTAGATGATGACAAATCCGATAACATCCTATTCTCCAAAGTGAGGTCTTAAGTATTTTATAGCAAATGTGACATCAGACTTATTGTTAAAAAATGTTGCGTTCACACGTACAGGATTCGCAGCAGATCCGCAGCAGATTTGATGGTGCAGATTTGATGCCGAGTTCAGTTATTTAGATGAACTCTGTTGCGCATCTGCTGCGGATCTGCAGCAGAAAATCCGCTGGGGATCTGGTACGTGTGAACATACCCTAAACGTTAAAACACATCCGCAATAATTTTTGGTGCTTTTTTTTTTATTTCAGTGTCAATATCTATGTTGTAACGAAATTCTTAAATCCTTTAAATTTTCACGTTGCCCACTGAGCTTTATGCTAAGCTGACATTTTATTTTCTACAACTCAGCAGCCACCTGTTTTTTATCATAGAAAGGATTATATTAGAAGAAAACACCTGTATATAGATAACACATGCCCTATGCCCGTGCCATAGACGCCTTTCTATGGCCTGGCGGATTCCGCCGCCCGCCAGAAGAATTGACATGTCAATTCTTTCGGCGGATGCCGGAATTCGCCCGCCCATAGAATTGAGTCTGTTGGATGGGCAGAGATGCGCGCCGCCGTGAGCGGGTAAAAGCGACAGAATCTGCTGGAACTTATCTGTGCGGATTCTGTAGTGTGAACCCACCCTTAGTGAGTGCAGCTAGCTGAAAAGCTTCATATGAGAACTCAGCTCTGCTGCATCCATACGTAGGTTCTCTATCATGTGAAATTTTTTCTTTTGTTTTGTTTTACCAGTTTTTATTGATGGAAGATTGATTTACATATGTCTGTCAGTATGTCTTCACTTCTGGGGTATGAGGTTATATCAGGGTGGCCTGATTCTTGTTTGTGCATGGGTGACTGTAAAAGAATGATGTTCTTATGAGGCATGACCACACTTAACCTGCTGTCTGGTTAGTAGTGCTTTGCTGACAATATGAGTTATTTTGTTTATGGAGGACACATTTGTATTTAGATGGCTGATTCTTGGGGACTGTACACATGGCCAGGTTATCATATACACAAACATGTAATGAAATAAACATAGATCGACAAAGTAACAGATGAATGCAAACCAGGGGGGAGGTTGTCAGGTTTCACCTTCTCACTTTCTGACGTTATCGTATATCACTTTCTATTGACACTCATGAGACGTATCTTACAAACAACGTGTGTGTCTGTGTGTGTGAACTGGGGGAGATCATGACTCATTGTATCTACAGATGTTCCCACAAAAACTTCCAATAAAAGAAGGCCACAAGCAACCAGGTTATACCGAACACCTTATTCTATGTGACTTTACACAGTAATCAACACTTTAGGTTGCTGTCAACTGGGCTGTAAAACACTCCCACACAGTATTTTTGCTCAGTATTTTGCAACCAAAACCAGGAGTGGATAGAAAACACAGAAAGGCTATGTTCACAAACCGTTAAAATTTAGTGGATGGCCGCCATTTAACGGCAAATGACTGGCATTGTTTTAAAATAACAGCTGTTATTTGCCTTTAAATAACGGCCATCCACTAAATTTTTAACAGTGTGTGAACATAGCCTTTCTGTGTTTTAAATCCACTTCTGGTTTTGGTTGCAAAATACTGACCCAAAATACTACGTGGGAACATAGCCTTACTGAGCTTTTCTCATAGAGTGGGAAAGGAAGAAATTGGGCTCTTGTTTGGTTGGGGGAAATTCTAAACTGGGCCTAATCTAAACTTTTTCTTAGGCCTAAAAATATAAAAAAAAAAAAATATCCAGTACATTTTGAGAAAAATATGATTACAGATTGTGAGACTGAACACCTAAATGGTCACTTGCTTTAAACAACTTTTCTCCATTTGTAAATCGATTCAATTACTAAAAATGATTTCTTGCCCCCAGAAAAAATAATTTTAAAGTCTTGGCAGCCGGGTGTCTTCCTTCTCTGAAAACTGCTTTTCACTGTTTGTTGCTAGGCTAAGTCTGTCTCTGGTAACAACAAGATACCAGTGTATTTACATATAAATGTTCAGTGTTGCAAAGCGATCCCCTCTTCCCCATCCCCGGTAGCTAAGAAAGACCATAAAGCAGACTCACAGTGGCTTAAAACAGCAGGAAGAGCACCAATTTTTTTAAACTTCTTAATAGAGATAAGCGAACCGAGCCAAATTTTCAACTTTGCAAAAAAAAAATTGATTCGCCCCAATTTAAACTTTTTGCAGTTAGGGACAAGTTTGGCAAGATGGCGGCAGCACATAAAAAAAAGAAGACAAGGGTTTTCTCACCTGACCCCACTCCCCCTGTATCCTCCTCCAGTCTTCCGAGTCTTCAGCAGTTCAGTTAATCACTGACTGACACGGGAGAGCCCCATGGCCATTGATTGGCTGAGCGGGCTGTTACTCTTGTCTCTAATACTGTCCCATCTAAGTCAGCCAGTGATTGGTTGAGCTGGCTGTTGCTCTAGAGACAAGATTGACAGCCTGTTCAGCCAATTACTGGGACAGACAGCATCCACGGCTAGTGATTAGCTGAGGGGACTGTCACCGATAAAGAGACCGGAGAAGACAGACTTTTAGCTTTAGCTGTTTTTGCACGGTTCTACAAAGTTTGAAAAGTTTTCTTATCTGTACTTCTTGACAACTATACCAAAGGGTACAGGCTGCCTACTGTTTACTTGGACCATTTCAAGGCACACATACCATATACTATATTCCATTTAGACAGACCATGTGGCTGCTATTGGGTCTTTAGAGAAAGTAGACCCAGCCCTGGCTAGTCCCCTATCATGCCTGAGATAAACATATATCTATTCTAAGATAATAAGAAAGAAAATACTAAAAGGGCAGAGTAGATGGACCCAGTGTTTTTTTTTGTTTTTTTTTTATTTCTGCCGACAATCTTCTATGTTACTATTTGCTGATGGAAGATCTTTTTCTTATTTTCTTCCTTTCTTTCTTTCTCTTTTTTTTTTTTTTTTTTATTAAACCCCAGTCAACATGTTGTCAAGTAAAGGCATTAGGTTATTAGTAGGGCAAATTAAAACAAACAAACAAAAAAAAAACATTCTACCTAATTGTTTCAATCAGTGGCAATTTAGGCATTGTACTGTGTTTTCTGTTTGTCCATGGATCTCTTCACAGCACGCCATGTGGTCAGGCAGGGTATTGCATGTAAGTTTAATATGCTACTTTATTTTATATTTTATTGTGATGAATGAATAAATAAATAAATGACTAGCAAGTGTTCACTGACAGTTTTATGTACGCCAGATCTATGCCTCCTATAAATGCCTTTTACTTTGCTCTCCCCGGGCTGTTAGTCTAGGGTAGTTCAACTTTCTTGCTTCATTTGATAAATGTTAAATGAATGTATGATAAAGTGCATTCCCAGTTTATGCATGGGCTTCATTTACTGCGCTCTCCATTACTCCATTAACATGAAAAGGATAGCTTTCCATCTTTCCACTACACACACATAGTAGATTTATGAGAATGGAATGATGCATGAAAATAACTATTCATATAATAAACTTATTTTTCTCCAATGCATCTACATGGAGCTTATAGATGGCTGCTGAGGCCGGTCTAGAAAGATTGATGGAAAATGGCTTACAAGAAAATCTTTATAGATGTGTTGACACCCTAGATGACCCAACAACATCTCAAGCAATTGATATCATGATTCATTCTTATGCTTGCGCTAGTCAAGTATCTGAAATATGGGCTCTTTAATGGAAAGAAAGGAAATATTTTAATCCCGGACACCAATAATTTTTATCTGTTCTGAGCAGTTGCTAATGATGTGTATGTTTACTGCAGCAAATAACTGAGCATAGCCTGATAATGTAGTGTCAATGGGCACACGCTAGATCTCCTGAAAGAGTTGTCTGTCCCCTCGGCTTATTTACTCTGTACTGCGTATGAAAAGAAGGAACAGTGGTTTCAAGTGTCACTGCCATATGTATAACAAATATATATATATATACACACATATATAAGTTAGTCCACTTCTGGCTTGAACTAACATCAGGGAACAGGACTTTGGAGGGGATCTCTCCATGGCTGAAACCTTTCTCCCTGGACATTCCACCCTGCAGTCTATATCAGCCCTTGTGATTCCCATCCCCTCCATTCCTGCTATAATGTGCCTGCACTTATACTCAGCTATACACACTGCTGCTATAATGTGCCTGCACTTACACTCAGCTATACACACTGCTGCTATAATGTGCCTGCACTCACACTCAGCTATACACACTGCTGCTATAATGTGCTGGCACTTACACTCAGCTATACACACTGCTGCTATAATGTGCCTGCACTCACACTCAGCTATACACACTGCTGCTATAATGTGCCGGCACTTACACTCAGCCATACACACTGCTGTATAGAAAGTTTCTGTCTCTGTCCTCCTGCACAGCTCTGTTATTCCCTCTCCTGATTGGTCCATGCTGAACCCCCCCCCCTTCCCCACTGCAGTCATGTGACCACACAGCCCTCTGACAGCAGCCCTGCTTCTCTATTCTAGCCTGTTGTACTACACTACTGCATTATGGGGATCTGTAGCTCATATTATGCTCGTAATCCAAGGCACCTCTGTATATATATTATTTTTTATTATACTCAGGTTGTACATGTACATCTTCCCGCAAATCAAGAGCCACTGGAATGTATACGTGAGGGACCAGCTTCAGTTTATCTTGCTGCTATTATATTGTTATATTGTTCTGTTCCGCACAATCTTGCCTGGACATAACAATGCATTTCCTGTATAAACAAGCTCTTGTAATGGAGCCGCTTAAATGACCCTTGGGCCAGGAGTGTGACTGCTGTTCTATTCGCATCCATAGGGAAACATTGAATCAAGTAATCTGCGGAATTCAATGTAATACCAGGGCGGACGTGTGAGTGACTTGGAACAGTTGTAGGTGAATGAGCTTTTCCATTCACCTCTGGCAGACTGTTACTGCATTGAGTGTGTTCGCCATTTCTCTGCAATTCTGTAAGGACAGGATATGATTGTAGTGGCCCACCAAAGGAAGGAAAGATCCTCCAGTGAGACCAGGCTCTAAAATAATAGGTCTTGATAGAGGGTGCTAGCCATAGCAAACCCCTGAGGACAAATATAATTTAAAATGCAATTAAAAGGGTTGTCCAAAGTCACCTCTCACCTAGCCAAAACATAGGTGATAAGTGGCTGATTGTGAGGGTCTCACCACTTACACCACTACAGAGAATGAGGAACCCATGACTACCATCTGGAGCAGTGGTCGAGCATGCATCCTGTCTCTATGGGATTGTAGTCCACTATCTTATAATGCAGATTGTATGGAACAGCAGCGTTCGACTCAACTGATGCTCTTTAAAATCAAGGAGACCCCTGGGTTTGAGATCACTGGGGGGTCCCACATCTTATCTACATTGGTAGCTCAGCTGGCATAGATTCTAGCTTGCATATATGTGCTTACATGCAACATACCTGGTGTTCATCCGCCCTCTGCACCACTGCGCCCACCATTACACCTCCTGTCTGCCTTGTAGATGCCAAAAAGACTCAACATTTTTGCTGTCCGCGCCGCCCAGCTTGATGAATCCTGACAGCTTCACCTTAAACTGGCCATACATGTCAATCATTCTGCTGACAGCTTTTCACATACACATGGCATGTATTCTAAAAGCAAAGAGGGGAGAAAGTACTGCTAGACGCATTCCAGGGTAACTTATCTCCCCGAGAAAAAAAGTATAGGGTATTTGAACGCCAACATGCCTGACATCTGCCATTGTGGGGCAATTGGGAGGCCCCTATACTGATAAGAGGCTTGGCCAATCCTATCTCAGGGTAGATTAAAACATAACAAGTTTGCAGCTGATTTTGCTCTGCGCATATCACAGCAAATCCGCTGTGATACTCGTTACCATTAGAGGATTTTAATTCCACTGCAAGAATGTAGCATCAAAGAGACTCTGTCAGCAGGTTTAGGCTGTCCTATCTAAGAGTAGCTTAAACAAGTGACAGAGAAGCTGAACAGAATGATGTATCACTTACATTGTTCTGTTCAGCTGATCCTGAGATATCCTCCTGAATAACATGGACAACAAGTAGCCCTGTCCAATATGTGCATGAGCTCAGTAGTCCTGGATATTCATGAGAAGCAGAAAACTCCGCCCACCAGCTGCTGATTGGCAGTTATCTATCCATACTGTGTATAGGCAGTAACCTGTCAATCAGCAGCTGGAGGGTGGGGGGAGGAGTGTGGGAAGAATCCTATTCTCCTGCACATTAGGAGACTGGCTGAACAGAATGATGTAAGTAATACACCGATCTGTTAAGCATATTTGTCACTAGTTTATGCTGCCATCATTTAAGGGGGAATAAACCTAGTGAGAGATTGTCTTTAATGACTTATATGCTGCACTGTTAAAAATAATAAAGACAGCATGCTTAAATGTTAATCTACCCTAAATCAGATTTAAAAAAAATAAATAAAATCACGATTGTTTTCCAGATTTTCAAAAATCCTTGTTAAGGTTTATATCTCTGTTAAGCCTATGATTTTGATGCTGTCAAAGCATATGGTGTCCCTTCTGCATTCCTTCTACACATAACAAAGAAGCGTTATGCCCAGGACTCTTAGAACTTTGGGGAACATATTGTTTACAATCGGCATTCATCCATCTAAGTAGCAGCATTCTTGCAAGTCTGTCATGGTTCCATGCATTCCTGCACATGAGCGCAAAGTACCTCATAAACAACATCCGCAATTAGAAATGCACTGAAACGCGGTGCACGTACAGTGGATCTGGAATATCTTTAAGTGTTATCCAGATGTGTCCGAATATACAGCCAGCAAACCAGGCAAAGTGCAAGTTTATAAATGTCATGTCATCTTCTCTGAGCACTAGTAATAAGTGTAACGATCTGGCGGTATATTATCATGTAATGTATTGTCTATGAACGTGTTCTTTCTGTATCGTAAGATATCTGTGAATAATTTTCTATATATTTTTCTTTATTTCTTAATGCAAATCAAAAATTATCATACAAAAAAAAATCAAATGGGGTATAATTAAAAACATAACTGCTTTCTTCAAAAATCAGCTTCACCCCTAGTCTACCCAGGTTGTATGTGGTATTACAGCTCAGCACCATTCATTTAACTGCAACTGAGCATACATAAACAGTAGATAACATACATAAACAGTAGATAACAAAAGGTGAGTGTTTTAATTAGAAAAAAAAAAAATAAAGATCAGGGTTTTGTCAGAATCCATTATTTTTTTTTTTAGGAGAATGTTTAAAAAAAAATATAGCAGGCCTTAAGGTCCTTGTATTCGGGTTTGATTATCACGAGGCAGGATTGCTTATTGCTGACAATTGGTCCTACGCTAGCTGAACACATTTTTTTGTGTAGGTTTGCTGTCACCACTAGAGGGAGCAAGGGAGTATACTGCATACCTATTTATAAGTTCAATGTCGAAACTGCTTGTAATAACTTTGCAGTGTATGCATTAAGTCTGTCTATGCTAAGCATGTGGAGCACTAAATTAGAAAACCTGACCTCTGAGCACTATCAAATAATCCATTTGTAAGAAAAAGATTTTAAAAGAACAAAAGAGTAGACAAATCCCTTAAAATTTACTTAAAAAAGACGTTTCTTCTTTTTTAACAGAACATTTCTTGGAGACAAACCTAAAGCTTTGCTTATTTTTAGTTTTTGGGCTCATTAGTGTCTAATATCTACAGCTGGAAGTCACGGTTGTATGCTATAAAACAGAACATTATCCCCGGCATGGTGATTAACTCATTGTGTCTCAGTAAAGGACAGTAGCAATCACTTAAACACACACAACCCCCTGGACAGAGTGATACATGTAGAGGGAAGGGCATTCCAGGGCCACAGGAGGGATACCATAACATTCACGCAGCTGACGTTCTTTGGGAGGCAGGTGGATGTGATCCCGAAGAGCAGATTGGAAAGTGTGGATTCAGCAGAACATGACCTGGCCACACTTAAGGGTAAGGCACATTGTTTATCAATTTACCGTCATAATCGCCATTCATGAGTTGTTGGGTTTTTTTTTGTTTTTTTTTTTCTTTGTCAATTCATGACACAGTGTTTGGTTATCACACACAAGTCATAATCATACACAGTCTGAGTTATATTTTATTCCTTTCCCATAATATTATACAATCTCATATGTATAGCCTATTCATTCCAGTGGGTGTTACCTTTGCTTGCAATCCCATTCCGTTTGGCACTTGTTATTTTGATTTCTTTTTACCATCGTTCTACTATAAATATTTGTTACTTGTGTTCTTGAGTTGTTTTTTTTTTTAAATATTTTTGTTCTGATTTATACACAGAAAAGAAGAAAAGCGGCAAAGCAGAAGAATCTAGTCCTTCGGCTCCAAGCACGGCAAAGGTATTTGAGCTAGAAGACATGTCAATGAAGCAGCAAGACGAATCTACCGTCCACCAAAATGGGATGCTAAAGCCTATCCAGAAGGTGCATGAGCTTCTGCGAGACCATGGAAGAGAGATCAAGGATAACCAGAAACAGCATTGTCACATACTAAGACATGGATTTCAGAGGATAGAGAAAAAGATGGATTCAATGACTAGCGCATTGTCCAAAGTCCACAAAAGCATTCTTACTCTTTCCCAGGGTATGTTAGCTTTGGCCCGTCAGACTGCCACCATGAACGCTGAACTGGTGAAAACTAATAATCAGATTGTTTCCACCTTCCAGCGCCTCGTCCAACTCAAAGAGCTTGAACTTTCCAAAAATACTTCCACCCCGACAGAGCCAAGCAACTCTAACAGTTCTGTGATGCCAAGGAGATTCAGAACCCGAGGAGGAAGGCGACTTTCTACCTAAAGACACAACAGAAGCCGTTTAACATTTAATCTATACAACCATGGGAGATTTCCACTACTATTGCATTTTTGAGCTTGCTTTGCATTTTTTGACTTTGGAGGAACTCTTTGAATTTTCTTTTCTAGTAACTTATGGTTTAAGAGCTTCTATTAAAACTGTTCTGTTTAGAAAATGTTGTTTTTGTGTTACTTAATTCTTTCTGTATCACTGTATGCAAATATGCCAAATTAGCGCTGGGTCTCTTGGAGAAAACTTTCTGTTTAAAGAGTAACTTAGATTATACATAAAAGTTATCTCATATGTCAGATAGAGAGGTGAGAAACCACTGCTAGGTACTTACAGCAACACTTACCTTCCAGAAAAACAAAGGATCCTGCTTGTCAGTATAAAATGGGGGACAATTGGGCTTCTCCCTTATGTCCTTATTACACCAAGCAATTATCGTCCGTATTCGGCCGTTACGCCCAATAATCACTTGGTGTAATAGCTCCTGTTAAAAGTCAATGATCAGCTAACATGCACAATGTCAGCTCCTTGTCTTTCGATACAAATTTTAGAACAATAACGAAGGTCTGCTGCCCTATTGCATGGAGTGGCGGCAACAGGCCGCTGCTATCTCCTATGGGCTCCTTGGACGATCTAAAGATCATCTGAAGAGCCCCTCCTGAAGCCTCCCTGCTCTTACCTGCTCGCTGTTGGCGTGTGTAATAGCGTCGGCGGCGAGCAGAGAACGAGGACCAAGCGCTGACCTGACATGTCGGTGCTCACTTGCTCCTCACCATGGGCCCGGGTTATAGGGCCTTTACACATCTGATTTTTGGTGACTACAGATAGAATCTGTTGATGTTTATGGCTTCTTGCTTGTCATGTTATGGATATTCCATATCCTATAGGAATTTTTTTTTTCTGATCAAACAAAAGATCAGATGTCAAAACAAGGAGGAGTGGCAGCATTCACTAACATTTTCCTTAGGAAATGTTTCATCTCTATCTTCAGCTGAGAACAGATCCTGCTTTTGATCAAAGACATAGAAAACAGTGGGTCTCCTGAGCATGATGTGTACGGTCTATAATCTTTCAAAATATGGAATGTTTATTAAAGTAAAGTTTTGAAATAGAATACTACATGGAATTTTCATGTACTATAGAAAATTTAAGAATACATGAAGGACTCTACAAGGACTAAAATTTCAATGGTCTGAATCCACTATGACTAAAAAGTTGTCTTCAGAGTATTATAGTTTAATAAGTACTTTACATTGTACGTGCCGATAGTTTTATGAGCAGGTGATCTGGTATGTTCCAAAGTCATCCTTTGAATTGCCAAATGAATAAACAAATGGGTTAAAAGCATGAGAATAGGCCAGCAAATACCAAATGTCTTAGCATTTAATGAACCAGATACCTGATATGAATTCATTAAAGGGTTTTTTTTACTACTCAGCCAATTGAAGTGGTTGTGGCCATTGCCGCCTGTTTCTGGTACTTTCCCTTGGCTCAGCCCCATTTACTTGAATGGGACTGAGCTGAAGATACCTTAAGTTCCAGACATAGCTGCTGTACCTGTAGAGCCGTATCTTGCTTCAGCAAGGCCCTACAATCAGCTGATCAATGTGGATGCTGGAAGATGGTCATCCTTTGTGACCTAAGAATAGTCCATTGATATGAGACCCTCGAAAAACCCCTGTACGTTAATTTGGGATGACCAGTGTTTCATTTCTGCTATTGATAATAAACTGTGGACGATGTATTTTAAACCATTTATACTGTATATATACCAGTTTCTTTTTAAAAATATTTAAGGTACAAAAGCACTCTAGTCATAAATATGTTATTAAAAGACCTACAGATATAAGGATTAAACTAAATAAATTAAATATAGTATTTATATTTAACACTACATAGAGGGTTTTTTATTATTATTATTTTCGGCTACATACAGAATACGCTTAGAAAATAGACGCAATCATAGTCACGGTAAATATTTCAGAACACATGTAAGATAATCCCGTCATTCTATATACTGTTTTTATGTATGCCGGCAGATTATGTAGCACCGTAGGATACATGTTTTTGCTTATCTTGAGATATATATGTCCTATGCAATGACAGAAAGACTAGGAGGTGATAGAATTTTAAAATGGGAATGTATCCTATTGCTTGAATGGGAATGAAGAGATCAATTATATATTATGGAAAGCCACGAGTCGGTGCCATGCAGTGTGGATTTGATTGTGTAAGGGATTCAGTGGGAAGGTGCAGCTCTGGAGAAGTTATGCAAGTGTCCAAAGTGGAGATAATAAGATGGGTGGTAAGGAGTAATGTGATTCAGGCACAGGGTGGGGTAGGATAAGTCCCATTGCATTTGGATGCATGGATATGTTTTCTACTGTGCTGTAAGTCTATTGGTAACACCATTTCCATAAATTACTACTGAAACATTTTTTCTTTATGTTTGGCGTAAATTGATATCAGTGTCCCAGTAGACTCCTACTAATCGAATTTATGACTGTTTCAAATAACGTGTAATCATCTGTTACATTTTATACATTTAATAAAGTGTTTTCCACAAATATGGATGTGGTTTGCATGATCATGTAAGTAGCGATCATTTTGGCTCCTATATACACAGTACTCATACTCCTACATGGACACCTAGAGTACAGTATATGATCATTGTCTCATTGTGAGTTATAACAGACTGTACCTTTTATCAAACCGACAAACTGCTTACGTATCGTTAAGGTGTTTTAATTAATGAGGGTAAAAGTTGAGATTCCCTCCTCATGATCAATACAATTAGGGAGGAAAAAATGCTTCCCCCCTTTTTCTCTTGTTGAATCTACTCGGCGATACTTGGAGTTGGGGCATAGACAGTACAAGAGCTAAACCCCTTCAGAACACTCACTGGACCAGATGACTGTAACTCGTGAGCAGCAGACTTAAAATACATCACCAATATGTGTTGGAAGCATCAGTAGAGATGTAAACATTTCTCTTACCTAAATGAATGCTTTCAGGAGTATTCTTTTATTTATTTATTTTTTTAATATTTTTTTTAAATGGGTACTAAGGCACTTAACACTTTTTATATAGTTCAGCTCTTAAATAAAACATAAACATTCAATTATTACCTTTCCATGCTCCCCCATTGTCCTCTTGCTATGTCTCCACGCTCCTCGCTGACCACAGCTGCAGCCACTTCTGGCATGGACTTGCCAGTGACAGCCTGCTTAGCCAATCATTGACTGGGATGGAACAGTGCCATGGCCAGTAACTTGCCGAGCGCACTGTCATTGCTGAGGCAAGTCCATCTTGGAAATGGAGGCAGGTGCAGTCAGCGAGTGACCCGAAGGCAAGACACCAGAGGAGTGTGGAGAAGTACTGTAAGAATGAGATGTTTAATATATTTTATATAATTGCGTCACTATATAAAAAATTTTTTTTTTATGCCATAGTACCCCTTTAAGCTACAAGGGATTAGAGGCAAGTTCCCTGTGCATCCTTTATTGAAGTATTTCCATCTGGAAATTTATGGCATGTCCACAAGATAGTGTACCACACTTAACTCGAGATCTATGGCTTGTGATTGCCAGAGATGGTCGGGAAGCCAAAAACATCTGAGGTCGCTGTTTCATTTATTTATTTGCATAGTCTCCTTAGAAGTTGCACAAATAGCATAGCACCGTAAGCTTCGCTGTTTATGTAATTCCAAAGGTATGGAAACGGCATAAGCTAGTGGTGCTAGTGTGTATTGTTTTCTGCTTTTCCAGAGGTGGGACCCATGACTGTCGTAGGAGTTTAGATGGGTATACCCCTTTAATTTATATTATTGTATTTAAAGTAATATTGTTACCCCCTTTTTATTAGCTCCCTTCTTAAGCTTATATTCTGGACATTTCATAACTTACCATATAAAGGATTTCTTGGTGGTCTTTCCCCCTGAAAATGTATGTTATATTGGTATACAGTGCTGTATGGGCAGGACTTAACAGCCGTGGTGCCATCGGAATGGGCTGACCTAGAGGCATAGGTGAAGGCCGGAGGAGAGGGGACGGGGCCTTAGCCTCTAGGTCGGCCCATTCTAATGATGCCATGGAGGCGGGGGGCCTAAACATTGATGATGTTGCAGAGGGACGGGGTGGAGCCGATGTAGCAGGGATATAAGGGCACCATAGCTGTTAAGCCCCGCCCATACAGCCCTGTCCACCAACAATAACATGCATTTCTGAGAGGAGAGACCACCAAGAAATTTTTTATTCTGTAAGATATGAAATGTCCAGAATATAAGCTTAAAAAGGGGTCTGAGAACTCTGTATATGGAAAGGGGGTGACAATATCACTTTAAGCACCTTGTATTGCTTCTGATATGTGCTGTTGAAAGTATATCTCTAAGAACAAAAGAGATGTGTATGACCATTTATAGATGTGTATGAACAATAATAGATGTGTATGAACAATAATACATGTGTAAGGACATTTCCCTTGCAGGGGTAATACAGTACACAATAAAGTCGGGTTAGTTAGTGTTGTATATCGAACAGGTTGATTACATATACAATTTAAGCTTTTCCATAAACAACATAAACAAATGTTTAGAATACTTTGAAAACCTTGGATTCCCACAAAATACAAGAATTACTATATTCTGATCGCCATCTCTTACCGAGATTCTATAAAAGTCTCAATTTATATCATGTGTAAACAACATCTCCTTCTTAAGGGAATACTGTATCCGCTAGACTAAACAAACCTTCCAAACACATCGTACTATCCTCGTCCTCCCAGCTGCTTAGTCTAGTGTCCTGATGAGTATGGCTGGAATTTTAGCCCGATATAAAAGCCCTTCCAAATCAGAAGCAACTGCCGAGTGCCAAACTCAGTTGGATGTGAGACAGCTGGAGAAATGGAATACTGTGTCATCATATATCTTACCTACAGGCCATGTCTTATTGTGATTAGTTAGGATTGTTTGTCCGTACTGCGGAGACAAGACAAGAAATGTTCAAAATAAAAATAGGAGCATTTGCAATAAATCTTCTGCACAAGATTACAATCACATGTATGTGTGTCGGATATTAAAAGATCAGCCAAGTATTAGGCCACAGTATGGGGCCAAGTAGTTTTACAGATAGGTAACATTTCTATTTACGTTGGATTAGGGCTATAAGGTTTTGCCTTAAAAAGTTTAGATTTGGTGAGAAAGTTTTCTAAGGACTTGCTTGAATTATGATATTTAACATAACCTGCTTTGCTACTTGATATGAATGTATAAACAAGCCCATGGCAAAAGAAGAAACTCGCACTGAGTATCTCTGAATGGCCCCCATTGAGGTTTAAAGGAGAAGATCATTTAAACCACCTGACGTTTTGAAACATTTTTAAAAACCTGCCTAGTTTGGTTAGATTAACCCTTTAGACAAGTAATAAGATGATTTTAGTGTTATCACTGCTGTTATTCAACTCCTTAGAACCCTGTCCATGGTGCACACACCGATTATGGTTCCATGTAATAGAGACAACAATCAGCCAATGGTGTCATGGGCTGATGGTTTCCAGACCTAAAATCATTGTGTAATAGTGATGTGTGGCCAATGGCTGATGGTTCAATAAACAGTTAACATTACCTGTCCACGTTCCCAGTGTTCTCCTGCACTCTGCTTCCTTCCCGATCCCGCGGCTGCAGCTTCAGAGCGGCCAATCTGAGCTGAGAGGCCACTCTAAAGCTGCAGCCGCGGGATTGGGAAGGAAGCAGAGTGCAGGAGAACACTGGGAACATGGACAGGTAATGTTAACTGTTTGTGCAAAGGCTGCCCATCGCTAATGATGTCTGTGCAGCCCTTGCTAAAAGATTATCGGGCTGTGTAATAGGCTCAGTGAATGAGTGCCGTTCTAGCAGATCAGCACTTGTTTACAATATTGATTGGGCATTGGCCGTGTAATAGGACACTTACTCCCTATTTTGACTTCAGGGAACAGGACCAGAGCTCCTCTGTTTGACAGTAGTAAACACACAGGTCCTTCTTTTCCCTTACTTGTCTGGCCAATGACAGCACATACTCCTTACTACTTTTCCATTGGTAAAAGTGCTGGCACTATGCTGGGGGATAATTCATAGGGCACTATTATAAATGGAACTTTTATGGGATTACTGTTGCAACGGCTTTAAAAGGTGGTATTTATGCAGGAATGAAAGAAATAGCAGCAACATTGCAAGGAATTAGTTACACTAAGCATTAAAGGGATAGTGCGTTGTAAAGCATTTTTTTCACTAAATAACACACATTACAAAGTTATACAACATTGCAAAGTGTTTTATTTAAGTGAACGGCCCCCTACCCCTGCCGGGGTCGACAGTAATTCCGTAAGTGTACTGTATCACACTTTCGGGTCCACGGCCGGGGGCAGGGGGGGGGGGAACATTGGGAAGGGGGCCATTTACTTAAATAACACACATTACAATGTTGTATACCTTTTGTAATGTGTGTTATTTAGTGAAAAAATACTTTACACCGCACTATCCCTTTAACCTGTTGCTGTTGCTAAGATGAGAGTGAAGCCTTGATTTACATTTCAGGTATATAACACATACAGTACTTTCTCTTTTATGTTTTATCCAAATAGCAGTAGCTAAGCAACACCAAATTCCTGTGTTCTGTCTTAGTCTGTCTATTACTAGACATGGAATTCCCAATAGCAGACAGAGGGATTTCAAACAGAACAGATCGCACAGGCACAATTACTGTATGTGAAGGTGTAGACAGGGAGGAAAGCAAACAAAAAGCAGTCCGGAGGGAAGAAATAAAATAAATTGTCTATGAGTGTAGAGAGAGGAAAGCGAGCGCCCACCAGAGAATTGGTTCTTCATGGGCTGTAGAAGGAGATGTCAATATAAAGGTACAACTGATCTGATAAATGCTGGGCAGTGAAGGCCAAAAATAAATG
The DNA here is from genome assembly GCF_027789765.1 of Dendropsophus ebraccatus. NCBI lineage: Eukaryota > Metazoa > Chordata > Amphibia > Anura > Hylidae > Dendropsophus > Dendropsophus ebraccatus. Next base: position 87,896,562 of record NC_091464.1, on the reverse strand, counting down.
TAGATTTCACCCTGAAACTGAACAACTTTTTCCCTCAAGGTAATTATTGTAGTATTATAATACGACAGATTATCACTTGAAAGGTTGTCCACTTTGGAAACCCCCTTTAGCTTTTAAAGGTTCCCAGTGATAAACCAATTGAGGGCCTTACAACAATTAGCTGTGGCGAAGACCACCAGCATGGATTCAATATCCCCGTTGTTCTACCACAAATCCATATTACAAGCTGCAAATGTGCAGTGTGGTCAAGCACAAGTGATTATAGACCCGTATTCAGAACACCCTAGAGATAAAGTCCCTCTATAGAGAGATATCTAATGGTGATCATGTGACCAGTCAGGGTCTCTTGGGAAATAGTCACGTCTGCCTTCCTGTATGTTATATTTATAGTCATACATCATTTTAGTATTGAATTACGTCACTTTCTAGTATAAACATTTGAATAGTTATTTGTTTTTTTGTTTGTTTTCTTAAGCCATATTTGGGTTTACAGATATAAATAATATATTTTGTCTTTTTTTTTTTTTTTTTAGCAGTACGGAAGGGCTTATTTTTCTTTTTAATTGCAACTAAATTGAAATAACACATATATTAGCTTTGTTTTAAAATTTTTGTCTCTATGTTGTGTTTCTTGAATATTCTGTGCAAAAAAAGGGGTCCGTGGAGCCTCAGTTACGAGTCTCAAAACACGCGAATAGCCAGATATCCCTCTAGGGAAGGAAAACCTGCCGCCAGTGGGGAGATCACTAAACCACCCTGATACATTGCCCCATAGTCCCACTCGAATGGAAGTATTGGAAAATAAATAGGGAAATACCAGGGTGGCCCAAACAGCTGTCTGTGGATGGAAGCCTGCCTTGGTAACCCTTGTCATATCACAATACTCGCAAAAAGACTTTGACGCAAAAAGGGCCACCCTGGTATTTCCCTATTTATGGTCCAATCCTCGCAACCGAATGAGACTTAAGGGGCTACGTTAGAAGAAATATATAGAGCAGCGCTCATCCAATATAAACATGTACAAACACAAAGTGACACTCACCCGGTGATTGTGGGTATTACTCAGAACACCCACAACACCTAGAGCCAGGAAGATTCAATGGTCATACATCCACCAGGGGAGAGCGCAGGTCCAATACCCGAGTGTAGAGTTCCACACCGGTGACAAGAACAAGAAAAAAGGAACAAAAAGTGAAGGATTGCGCTCACGATAAACCAAAGTGTCAAGGGAGTATTGCGAAACACACTTACTTCGCTTGGGGGACAGACAACCAGTATCTTGGAGGGGGATAAGATACTGGTTGTCTGTCCCCCAAGCGAAGTAAGTGTGTTTCGCAATACTCCCTTGACACTTTGGTTTATCGTGAGCGCAATCCTTCACTTTTTGTTCCTTTTTTCTTGTTAAGGGGCTACGTATCAGGGTGGTTTGGTGATCTCCCCACTGGGAGGCACCCCTTGGCAACAAGTTTTCCTTCCCTGGAGGGATATCTAGCTATTCCCCTGTTTTGAGACACGTAATGGAGGCTCCATGGACCCCTTTTTTGCATATTTAAATTTATAGGGGGCAATGTAGCAATGGAGACTCTTGAGTTAGTACATCATTTTCACTGATCTCCCCAAGCTCAGTGATTGCTGAGTTTTCTTTGAACATTCTGTGGCCTGTAGTCAAATTCAGGTGTGTCAATAGGTTGGCTATCCTAAGGTTGGATCAACTATTGGCTTACCCCAAAGTAATACAATTTGTAACATTCTAATGCACAACCTATTTTCTAAAGCCATGCCCCTTTCTCAATGCTATGCAGTTTATTTTTTTGACCTGGTGAAAAAGTGGGAAGTAGCTGTCTCGTGCCATCTTTTGGAGATAGCTTTCCTTCAAGCCAATGCTTTACATTTTTAAGAAGCCTTAAAGAATGACTTGGGATTTAAAATGCCAAGCCAGGAAACTCCCCATCTGTACACAGCTGTTTCAGTCTACCAAGCAGGGGGCAGAGAGCCATTGTCGTGGGGCTGAAAGCACCAAAAAAGGTGTGTGGAGACTTATTGGCCAAACCCCATAATAAATGTGGTGCAAGTCATGTAAGAGCGTTTTGAATTGTGCCAGAATTCTGGAGCCGTTGCGTGGCTAAATCTGGGTCGGTATTTTAACTTTGTACATTTGAGCTTTTTAAATTAAACAAAGATTATACAATGTTTATATTTAGAGCTGCAGCTGCTTCTATATTGCTCCATCTGGTTCTATTGAATTTTTTTCTTGCTTTTAAATGCATAGGCAATGCACTAGCAATGTAGAGGGTTTCTTTTAATTATTTGTCTGTCCACTTAATTTCATCTACAGTTTCCTATTCAGAGGTTCCTAACATGGTGCTGTGTTAAAAAAAAAAAAAAGTTCTATTGTTTACAGAGTACCCGGATTTAAAAGTAACTTTTGGTATGCCAAAATTTATTGATCGCTGCATGTCTCACTGCCGAGACTCCGAGAGATTATGGAGACCATATCTACATAATGGCCAATTCATGTGAGTCTTTAAGGCTACATTGTCAGAATTAGTGATTGGCCGGGGAGTGGATGGCACAGCTTTTGACATGCCTAATGACTAGACATAAGCGAAGTGAATCCAGCGAATCAAAATTTAGCTGCAAATCGGTCGTCAATTCGATTCATTCTGTGAATCGGCCGTCAATTCTTCATTCTACTGCACATGCTGTGTGAAGCATCACTGGGCAGGAGTTAGGGATTAACCATAATCCCTAGCCCCCGTCCAATCAGCTGCATGCCCGTCTGTGATGTCAGCCCCTCACCCTCTATATAAGGAGGTTCAGTAACAGAGGCGGCCAGTCGGCTGTGTGTGGAGGAGAGAACAGGATAGGAGCAGGCAGTTACAGCAGAGCAAGGAGAGACTAACAGAGCAATATAGGGATAGAAAGGACAGGAATGGCTAAAATTGCATGATTGACTGGCTGATTGACTTTTTTTTTTTTAAATTGTGATTTTCTGATTTTTGACACTTTTACAACAACAGGGTTTAGGGTATATTCACACGAACGGGCTCGCAGCGAGATTCTCGCTGCGAGCCCGGCAGGTCCTGGCAGTTCCCATACACTACATACTTGCTGCGGTCTAAACGCAGCGAGTATGTAATTCTGCCGCCCTTAACCCCTTCTGCTCCCCCGCTGTAAGCATACTTTACCTGTCCTTGCTGCACGGGTCCGGCGTCCTGCTCTCCCGTCCGGCCAATTAGTGTGTTGCTCAGCCGCAGCAAGTATGTAGTGTGTGGGAACTGCCAGGACCTGCCGGGCTCGCAGCGAGAATCTCGCTGCGAGCCCGTTCGTGTGAATATACCCTTAACAAATTTGTCCTTCTGTAATTATCCCAGTATTGTAGTTACTATAGTTTTGGCTGTTTTAATTAAACTCATTAAGATTCAATTCATGAATATTAATGAATTAGACCCAAAATTTGTGAAACTTTGCGAAACAAATTTCCGTCTGCTTCGCTCATCCCTACTAATGACGTATCTAAAGTTATTTTTAATGACAGATACTCTGCATCTGCCTACCAACAGCACTACATATTGGCCATAACCACTGACGGTAGATTGGTTGGCGGTCAGTAATAATACAGGGGCACAAAAGGCCCCGTTTTATGAGACTAGCAGACTATAAACATAAATAATAATACAAGACATCACAAACAGCAACAAAACTATACTATAGATTAATAGGCAAACGTTCTTTTCTCGCGAGCAATAACTCATCGTGTGTGTAATACTCTGGCCAGATCCTTCCTGACATCAGGTGGAAAGCAGCGCTCAATCTGGTGCCTTGGCACATAACTGAATGAGCAGAGCCAAGTGACTATGTGTTATTACCATAGATGTGCTCATGGCTCACTGTGCAGTGTCACAACAGAGCAGAGTGCACTGACATGTATATCAACTGCAGATCCATTCATATTATCTGTGTATTAATACATTAGTGCTGTAATTAGATGTGACAGGATATTTCCACAATTTTAATAGGGTTTATGCTCCTTTCATTGGGATGCAGTCATATAACAACGTGAAGTGTGTGTGTGGGGGGGGGGGATGGGGGGGTCGAGATTTCCTAAAGGGAAGCCAAAAACAATGATTTTCCTGTTAAATATTATTATATCATATGGACCATAATATATATATATATATATATATATATATATATACCTCTTGTGTATGCATTGAAACTTGATGCAAAATGAGTAGTGTTTCAACTCTATGTGACATACTCTTAACCCCTTAATGACTAAAAAAAAAATTTGCACTTTTTTTTCTCAGTGCGATTAAAAGGCCATACTGCTTTCACTTTTCCTCCTACAGACCCATAAGACACCAGTTGACACCAGTTTTACCAACTGTAATGACGAGCTTAATTTTCATGTTACTGAGGGATTAGGTTATATTATACCCACAGAAATCCACAGATTTCCTTCTAGTTAAGACAAAGATCCTGAACAGGTGACCTCTCTATCAATTCCTAATCCTTTAATAGGGTATATGAAAGTGGACAACCCCTTTAATGTCAAGTTGAGTGGATTGTGGGAAGTGTTACTGGTGGTCAGCTGGTACCGGTGATGGAACTATGAACTATATACCTAGTCTAGGACAGCCCTGACCTCAACATTTTCATGAATTATATAATAAGCCTAAATGGCTCATCTATCCCTTCCACCAACTTTACACTGTCTTAAAGTTTTTTGATATTTTTGAAAACATCTAGTATCTGCATATTTTCGAGTTTTTTTGTTTGCTACAGTATATTCCTTTTTTTCTCCAACACAAATCGCATCCCTACGTAAAAAGTATATATATATATATATATATATATATATATATATATATATATATATATATAGTATATTTTCTCCAGAACCGTGTGACGTGCCATGTGGGAGGTAAATGGTGGCATGATGTAGCTTCCAGCTATAAGCCTAAATAAAATGATCTTTAAGCTATATATATATATATATATATATATATATATATATATATATATATATATAAAGATCTTTCGTTGTTGGCTTAGAGTGGGTAGAAACATGAATCATTCCATAAAATATAATGGAGTAAACATTACTTTTCTATAGAAATGTTTCTGTGTAGTTAATCCAATAAGAGTGATATACAATATATCCTACCTATAAATATGAATGAGGGCGAACCATTCATAGTGTTAGTGAGATGGGTTTGGAGGTGAAGTGAATCCATGCATGTATCCAGCTTGACCTTCAATTCTGCAGCAGTAAGCAGCGACTACTGATTTCATTTTTTTAAGTGGGGAGAATAATATAACCTAAGTTATAATATGGGTGTATTATATGCAAGTGAGGAAATTAGGAACATCTGTGCACAATGAAAAGCTACGCACGCCTACGAGTTTTTGTAAATGACTGTAACTGTGTTTGTTTTTCCATAATAAAAATGGGATAGGTTCCTATAACTATTTCCGTTTTATGACTATGGCACAGACAAACCTCAGGTCATGGATGTGTCCGAGCATTACACCGGTGTATTCTGTATCACTGCTTTATAAAAGATGAAAAGGGACTGTACTCCTTTAGTATAATCTTCTCTGACCATTGCTCCCTCTGCTCACGAGCTGCTCTACAACTGCACTGTGTGGACTCCTCCTGAGCTAATAACATATGGCATGGTGATAGGAAGTGCCAAGGTTGCCGTCACCACTTGGGAGTACCCAAAGTCCCTTTGGTATAAAAGTATTCAGTGGTAATATAAAAGGTATGTGATGGTTTGATAGTTTGAGGCCCTGTTACAGAGTATGCATTTCGCCCCGTGATCTACCGACTATGCCTGAAAAAGAAATCAATAATACATATGAAGAAGACTAATTTATTTCTATATAATAAATATCCTTGTTTTAGAATTGGTCAGTCTCCAGATTTACAACCCTTGGGGAAATGATGGAATCCCTTCATTTGGAGGTTGGTCGTCCCACTATGTAGCAAACGCATAAGTCACAAAACAATGATTGTTCACTAATTGTTCAGTGTAATTTCACATTGTTCACTCTTTTGCTGGGATCAGTTGGAATAAACGATCGCAATAACAAATGTTATAACGATCGTAACTAACGACTATCGTTCTGTGTGTGACTCCAGTATTGTATCACAGGCTGTGAGAAGTATAGAAAGTACGTCTATATCTTGAAAATTAGAGCCAATTTCAAAATTTGAACATCATTTTCGATCTAAGCACCCCAAATTTAGTTAAGTTCAACTGTTTTCATGTCGGAACCTTTTTGGCTGTTGACCAGTGTTATCTATGGAGAGTGAATGGTTATATGCTGGAAGTTGCATGGTTTTATGCTGGAGGTTGCATGGGTATATGCTGGAAGTTGCATGGTTTTATACTGGAGGTTGCATGGGTATATGCTGGAGGTTGCATGGGTATATGCTGGAGGTTGCATGGGTATATGCTGGAGGTTGCATGGGTATATGCTGGAGGTTGCATAGTTATATGCTGGAGGTTGCATAGTTATATGCTGGAGGTTGCATGGTTATATGCTGGAGGTTGCATGGGTATATACTGGAGGTTGCATGGTTATATGCTGGAGGTTGCATAGTTATATGCTGGAAGTTGCATGGTTTTATGCTGGAGGTTGCATGGTTATATGCTGGAGGTTGCATGGGTATATACTGGAGGTTGCATGGTTATATGCTGGAGGTTGCATAGTTATATGCTGGAAGTTGCATGGTTATATGCTGGAGGTTGCATGGTTATATGCTGGAGGTTGCATGGGTATATACTGGAGGTTGCATGGTTATATGCTGGAGGTTGCATAGTTATATGCTGGAGGTTGCATGGTTATATGCTGGAGGTTGCATGGTAATATGCTGGAGGTTGCATGGGTATATACTGGAGGTTGCATGGGTATATGCTGGAGGTTGCATGGTTATATGCTGGAGGTTGCATGGTTATATGCTGGAGGTTGCATGGGTATATGCTGGAGGTTGAATGGTTATAGCTGGAGGTTGCATGAGTATATGCTGGAGGTTGCATAGTTATATGCTGGAGGTTGCATGGTTATATGCTGGAGGTTGCATGGTTATATGCTGGAGGTTGCATGAGTGTATGCTGGAGGTTGAATGGTTATATGCTGGAGGTTGAATGGTTATAGCTGGAGGTTGCATGGGTATATGCTGGAGGTTGCATGGTTATATGCTGGAGGTTGCATGGTTATATGCTGGAGGTTGCATGAGTATATGCTGGAGGTTGAATGGTTATATGCTGGAGGTTGAATGGTTATAGCTGGAGGTTGCATGGGTATATGCTGGAGGTTGCATAGTTATATGGTGGTGGTTGCACGTTTATATGCTGGATTTTTTGCACCTGTTTGCAGTGGGTGTGGTTGAAACACCTGTACCCGATGGAATCCATATACCTTGGCCATATGATTTAGATTAGACCAGTCAACTGAGTGTAGATAACAACTGTTATGCAAGGAACACGCATTGTCCTTCTGCCTAAATATAATTACTAGATGGTTACAAGCGGTTACAGTGCAGCCCTGTAGTAATTACCGGAGCCATGGTTTTACAAGTCAGTTTTATGTTCATTATTTAGTTAAAGGGTTTAATAGAATTTTCCAAGTCTTTCTTGTATCCGCAGACATGCTTGGCAATCAAGCAATCATGTCATCTTTAAGCAAAGACAAGATGTTACAGTATAGACTCGCTAGCGGCCAATTTATCTCATCAGCGCTGATGCTGGCATAGCTGCCAAGCCATTGGCTACATCATTAGTCCCGATCAAGAGGGCTTTGTCCTGAAAACACAAACAGCTGGCAATATTTGTAGAATAATTTAGCAGCATTTTAACATTTCTGCTGGCATGATAGTCTTTTGTAGGGTTAAACGCATTGGTCTTCAGACAGAATTGTTCTGGAGAGCTGTTTTATTAACCACATCTGCATACACAATAAGCTCTTTCTTCTTCTCCATCTGTGGTGCTGGTTAAGACATCCAAGTTGAGAAGGATCTTCCTTTCCTCTCTTTTCTGCATTGTATAAAAGCTCTGCTATGTAACATCAAGTTAAACGAGAACATTGATGTCTCTCCAGCCGCCGCTGACCATTGCTGCCGATTCTGGCGTGAATGAGATGTTTTTACCTGGATAACGTTCATTTCAGAAACCCTATATGAGTGACTTCTTTTTCAATGTACTTGTTGTCTTATCTAAACATAACCATATACCTTATAGTCATTTGAATTCAGGTTGCCTACACAATTTTAATATTTTAGTTATATTACTATAATTAGGATTTTTGTTTTTAGAGTGTTTTTTTTTTTGTTTTTTTTAATTAGAGCTACTATCTATTTTCCAGACGGCATATAGGGCTGTACTAGATATGGAGGTCTGGTACTTTATTATATATTGTATAGACTATATAGATATCATATCATGAAGTCAGGGGCTCTAGTTCTGTGCATAGTTAAAGGGTAACTATCAGCAGGTTAGACTAATCTAACCTGCTAATAGCCTCCTATAGTGCACGGGATGCCGAGGAGGAAGTGCCGTCTCCGTGCAGTTAGTAGTTGACTCCACAGTCTGGAGCACTGCCCCTCCCCCATTGCACCGAGGCGGCACGCTCCATTGATTATCATTAGAAGGAGCAGGCCGCCTTGGTTCATTGGGGGCGGGGTAATGCTCCTAATGGTGCTCCGGACTGAGGATTACACTTCTAACAGCACGGGAACGGTACAGAGGAGGAAGGTTGGAGACATACATTAGGGGGCTATGAGCAGGTTAGATTAGTCTAACCTGCTGATATTTCCCCTTTAAAGGCGAACTCTGGGCATAATGTAAAAAATCATAGAGGGGTGAGTAAGTAACCCTTTATTGTTGTGTTCCCACCAACCCCTGTCCACTGTGATTTTTTTTTTACATCATGACCAGAGTTCTCTTTCTTCTACTCTACTGTTTATTTCATTTTCTTTTATCTCCTATGATATAAATTCATCTTATGCTTAAAGATTAGTATAACTTTCCATTGTATATATGTTCTATTTTCATATAATTTACCTGATCAGCATTAGGGCATAAGCTATCATACACATCTATGTAATGCTGGCAGTAATTTCCCACGGGTGTCCTGTCACTTACCATCATTGGGGCTTGCTCCATTTTCTGCTCTCCTCCACTAGTAATACCTATTTAAGCCAGGTCCACCCGTTGACTTATGCCTGAAGGTTATTGTGGTTACTTATTTTCCACCGTGAAAGTGTGCAAAATCCGTTTCTAATTTCCTTTTAATAGTCTTCAATTGTTGACCCTGAACCAGTGCCTCTGCCCAGAGCCTCTTGCCTGTTATTGCCTCCACCTCTGCCTGACCCCTGTGTAGTGTACCCATACTGTCCCTCCATTGCTTGACCAGAACTACTGACTATGCTTTTTTGTATGACTCCCGGTGCCTCGCATTGATGCAACCTGGGCCATTGGGCCAGCCACTACCCACAATGCCTAGAGGGTATTTCGCTTCCGTTCCTGGGGTTGCCCCTTTTTCGAACCAGTTGGGTAGCACAGCAGGTACACACCCTTTGCCTTGTTACAGATTTAAAGAGGGTGTTCAGGGTCTGGAGATATTTAATTTCTATGGCATGAATAGACAGTGACATAATAGTTACTATAGGGGTTGTAAAATCTCTAGAACATCTATGGAGTGCAATGAGGGTCTGCAAGTCTATCTCCATAGAAATGAATAGAGGCAATGGAAAAAGCTAAGCTCCTCCACTTGTTTTTCTTTTTCTGTCGCTCTATGAAGATAACCAGCTGTCTGTACATATTCATCAACTTTTTACAACCTGCCATGGGAAGCAATGTCTTACAACCCCCCTTGAAAGTCAACAGATCTGTTGACTTTTATGGGCTACGATGCTCTCGTAATGTATCTGTGTCAAATTTAAAAATGGCTACAAGACATTTCACATATTTTGCAGATAAATAAGTTGGAGAAATTCTAAACGTCCCGCACTGTCTTCTAAATTACTTCTGTCATTTTGCTGAAATTACTAATCTCTAAATAATAAGTGCTTAAAGGGATCCATGTGTTGGATGAGCTGTCTTGTTCTTTACACATGTCCCATTACTTCCAGTGCTTCTCATTCCATATTATACTATTTTTGATTATGTCTCCCCATTGAGTCATCTGCTTTTTGCAATACTTGCAATGTGCTATCATTTATGGTACTATGACATATTACATAGGATTTCTCATGTTCTTCCCTATGGTTAACAAGAAGAACTTGGCTCTTGGTTTCACCTCTAAGGCTTCCCTTATACACAGCGGTTTCATTAGAAACTGCAATTTTTGAGCTTAAGCCAGAAGTGGATCCAGCGAGAAGCAGAAATATAAGTCTTTCCTTTATATTTCCAGATTGGATCCACTTTTAGTTTCAACTCAAAAATAAATAAAATAAATATAATAAATATAAATAATAAATAAATAAAAATAAAAAAAAATTATGTGCATGACAAAAGCCTTGAATGGGTTATCTCAAGAAAACTGGTTGGTTAGAAGGTGTCCAGGAACTCAGAATGCCACCAATCATTAGAACAAAGGTCTCTTGTCCCCTGAGTGCAAGCTTGACTGCCATTTATTTTCTATGGGACCTCCGAACATTGCCATTCTCAGAACTCAGCAACTGCTACTACTCAGCACAGTTCCTGACAGGCACACAGGTGGCAGCAGGGAGCACTTTCTCAGACTGGAAAGAATACATCACTTTGCAGGACATACAGCAGCGGATAAATACTGAAAGAGTTGTGTTTTTGAAACAGAAGTAATTTTTTTATCTGTATCTGTCAGGAGGCGGTGGGGGAGGCTTAACTAGCAGGGGAGATGCCTAACATGATCTAAGAGGGGATTACAGGGGGATGTCTACAGTGGAGTCTCACCTACATAACATATTAGTAGAACTAAGTGCCATTGGGATTACCTACAGGGGATGCCAACTGGGGAGGAGGGGCTAACTATAAAGGGGAATTACCCTAAGGGGATGCTTACATGGGGAAAACTACATACTGGGGGATACCTACAGGGGGGTGACTACCTACAGGAGACAGAGGGACCTAACTACAATATGGGAGACACATAGGGGATCTGCTACATTATTATATTAGGGCACATAGGGGTGCTGTCTTATATATGGTGGCTCATAGGGAATTCTGAAAAAAAAAACACTGGTGAGCAGCCACCCCCCCCCCCCACAAACCATAATAGACCACACCCCTACAATAAGCCCCACCTCTCATTGTCAAAGCCAGTGTCCCTGGACAAAATTTTAAAATTTTGGCAACTATGCATTTTTTTCATGCCCATGCTGAACTGCTAGGGCTATGGACAGTCTGCAAGTGGCCAACATAAATAATAGCATATACATAAATATACCTATAGGGGGGGAGATTTATCAAACATGGTGCCCCTAGCAACCAATCAGCTTCCACCTTTTATTTACCAAAAAGTCTGTGAGGAATGTAAGGTGGAATCTGATTGGTTGCTAGGGGCACCATGTTTGATAAATCTCCCCCATAATGTATGTGCTAGTAACATACCGTGCATGTACCATTTCCCAGAAACCTTTGTTTGAGAGCCTCTTATTCCTCCTTAGCCTCCTCAGCCAGCAGTGACTTACATCATGTTACCATTTGGGTCACTGATCTTCCTAATGCAGGACTCACCTATCCAAGCTGAAAGCACTAATGTGTTAAGTTTGATTTTTAATTCCAGCTGTGGTCAGAATAGCGTCGTGTAGCACGGGAAGGTGTTTCATTTTCAAGCCTGAGCTGTTGAATAGGAATAAAATTGCAACAAATGAACCAGAGAACCTGAGAAGAAAGGAGGGGCGGGTGGCACAAGATAACACATAAGATCTTTCCGCACATTTCGGGAAAAAAAAAAAATCACATGTCTTCCTTCAACAGCTTAGATAAATGATCACAACAATTGCAGCGACATCTACATTTCACCGCTGGGGAGGGGGTGGGCATCACTGTGTCAGCACGCAACTGCTTAAAAGGTTGTCAGCTCCCTCTACCAAAGGAGAAGAATTTATTTCAGCACCACTGATAAGGCTGAACTGATCTGACCCGAATACTGAACTATTAGGATTGGCAGAAACAACAGAATGGAAACTCACAGGATGACTGGGGAAAACAATGCCTGGCAATGCTCTGCAGAAAGCTGACAGAAATAATGGAGTCCAAATATTATATTAATAGGATAAGAGCAACAAAGGACAAGATGTAGGGTTCTTATTATAACTATCATACAAGTCAACGGGGATTTTCCACTAACATAATATTTGTGATGTAAGAATCTGACGATTATACAGATGAGTGGAGTTAGATTAGTGTCACACTGCATTAAAGGGGTATTTCCACCCAAGAGCTAAAAAATGAAACACTTCCAATTATACTGTACCTGGTATTATTCACCAAGTCCCCCTGAGTATTTTGAGCAGTCCCTCATCTTTCAAGCTGCTGTTGTTCCTGAGTGACAAGTTTTTAAAAAAAGCTGGTCTATATCCAAGATGGTGCCTACCTGGAAACTACATGTCCCAGCATGCATTGCACCTCAGAACCAACCAACTGCCAGGTATCCGCCTCACCTTGCAGTATCTGACCATTGTTGGCTTAATATGCTTCTGCTTTACACTGTTAAAAAAATCTATCTATCTATCTATCTATCTCCTATCTATCTATCTATCTATCTATCTCCTATCTATCTATCTATCTATCTATCTATCTATCTATCTATCTATTTATCTATCTATCTATCTATCTATCTATCTATCTACATAGATAAATTAAAAAGAGAGCGATGAAACAACTGTGTTTCCTTTCACCTATACTGCTCAGGAGGCTGTAACTGTTCTGCTATCTTCCTGCCCAGTGGCCAGGTTATCATTGATTGATGTGATGTCAGTGGTGGGTGGGGTTACAGATAAGGTGTTACAGCTTGCCTGGCAACGGAAGAGACAAATATCATGTGATTTTTTTTTCTCAGAAGAGGGGGGGGGGGGGCAGTGAATTGGAGACAGAGTGGACAAGGGAGTGAAAATGTTTAGCCGCTTTAGGGTGTCAGGATGTGCTGCAGCCCAATTCATGTAATAGAAACCTATTACAAACAAGCTTAGATTATGGGTGGGGATTTAACAAGGTAAAAACTTTTTTTTAAGTGCAGTACCCCTTTAAGCAGGTGTAGTAGGTACAAAGATTAGCCAGGATAAGAAAAAAGCACAACTACTTTAATGCAAAAACAGTGCCACCCCTGTGCTTAGGTTGTGTGTGCTATTATAATTCAGCTCTATTCACTGCAATGGAATTAAGCAGCAAAACCCACACCCAATCTGGAGACAGGAGAAGGTTTTTTTTGGTAAAAAGTAGCAATGCGTTTTCTAAGCCTGGATAAACACTTTTATGTAAGCACCAGGATGTGTCAGACTAAATGAATCTATAAGCCCCTAAATGCAGATGGATACACTTTTGGCCTCTGTCTAGGATGTATACAGCAGGGCCTGTTGGATGAAGCAGTGCAAACCTCCATTGGGACTCTATGTATGATGGACATATGTATCATAAACATATGTCAGGCAAACAAGTTAGAGCTTTATTTCAACGTGTACATCTACAGACACTGGGTGCGAAGCTAGACCTTCTTGGCTGCTGCTCATCCTTGTTTGTCAAAAATTGCACATAAATAAACTATTTGAAGAGTACCTGTCACTAAAAATAACTTATGGCCTGTTATCAGACATGTTAAAAGTTATTGATCACAGCAGGTCTCACTGTTGAGACCTGCTGGGATCAGGAGTAGAGATGATCGAACATCAGGAAATGTTAGGTTCGATCGAACTCGAACCTTCAGCATTTGATTCCCGATGCCTTTCCATTCCATGGGGAAGGTAGAGACTGCCCGGGTACCGCCTGGAAAACAGGGACACAGTCTAGGTAATCCTTGTATCCCTGTTTTCCAGCCGGTACTCGGGCAGTCTCCACCTTCCCCACGGAACGAGAAGACATCGGGAATCAAATGCTGAAGGTTCGAGAAGGTTCGAGTTCAAACGAACCTAACATTTATGTAGATGGATAAAGCAGGTGGCTGGGGAATGGATCACACTGCTGTTGCATCCTCTCTTGGTTCTCCAGATTCCAACAGATTCTCTGGCATTAATGACTTGTCTCATGACATGTCAAAAGGTATTTTTAGTGACAGCTATTCTTTAAAGGACAACTCCGGTGCTAAGAGAAAAAAAAAAAAAAACAACAACAACAAACATTGTTTCTATACTCACCCTCACCCCTGGGTCCATCTCCATTCAAATATCCTGCCGATCGCAGGTCCCCAGATCGCCTGTCGGCGTCTTCTTCTCTCCGGGCCTTCCTTCTTCTTTGGCTGACAGGGTCAGATGACTGACAGCTTGCTCAGCCAATCAAAGCTGAGCAAGTTGTAAGTCATCCGCTGTTGTGTCACAGTGGGGCCAGCCCGCTGTGAATACGTAATTGACACAAGATATAAGTATGCATTTTAATACTTCGGCGGGGAGGGGGGATCAAGGGGGGTAGATAGGAAAGGGTTTTAGAAGGGTAACTAAAGCACATTACAAAATTGTATAACTTTGTAATATGTTTTAATAGCCTTAAAGTGTCACTGTCGTTATAACTTCAAAATCTAAATCAACAGTAGATGTGAAATAAAGAAAGTTTACACTATACATTCAGTATTTTTGTTGTTGTTGTTGTTATCATGCTGTAAAACAAAGCTGAACTTACCAGAAATCCAGGTCCAGTCTCCTGAAGGCAGCCATGTAACAGATATACTTACCTGTATCCAGGTCCAGTCTCCTGAAGGCAGATTTGCTGACTTTTACTGGTTAAAAAAAAAACAGACTAAACACAGGAATTCTGGCCAGTACAGAGAGTCACGGCTCAATGTGTCCATCAATCACATGACCGCCTTCTCTCTGTGAGTGCTCAGATGTTTCCTGTTTCTTGAGAAAAAAAAGAGTCAGAAAACAGGAAGTGCCGTGATCTCTATGATAGCTAAAAAATAAATAATGAATGTAAATTGCAAACTTGCTTTATATCACATCTACTGCTGATCTAGATTTTGAAAGTTATAACGACAGTGACACTTTAAGAAGAAAAAAAAGCAAACACCAGACTTCTCCTTTAAGCCCTCATCAATGTTACTGCTGCTACATATGCTGAGGATTGTCCATAAAGAAATTCCATGCCATGTGTGAAGATTCCCTTGGAATGACAACATTTCCTGCCAAAAATGTTATTTCTTCCAAGATTCCTCATCTGTTGACTGTTTATGCCTTGTGCTGTCAGTGACACCAGAAGCTGCATCAATGGCGGCACATGCACCGCAGCATGATCCTTGAAGTGGGAGCCCTCGCTGTTTCCAAGTACTAAGATAATGGTAACTATTTATACTAAAAAAAACAAGTTGCTTCCTGTAATTCTTTCTTGTCTGGCATCTATTGTCTCCAGTGAAATAGCTGTAACACATTAACAGTATGGGGTGTTTATTGTAAGCAGGATCATGGCTTGGTGCATGACACAACTGGAAAATGAATGAGCTTCTAATAAACCTGGGTGGAGATAGGAACCTGCGTCTGAAGATAACAACGGCGTACATGATTTCACGCACGGGTTATCTCAGCGAGATGTTTATGCATATTTGATGGGGAATAATTGTGTATTCATTGATATTCTTAATTATTTATTTTGTAGATTGAGCTTTATAGCTTTCTGTCTCAGCCAGGTGTGTATTGTACATTGTACTAATAACTACAGAATCCATGATAAGAAATAGTTATTAATACCAATAATCATGATTTCCTATGACTGCTGCATTGCTGATAATTTCAGGCAGAGACATAACTACTCTTCTTGTCACCTAAGGCAAAAGATTAAGGAGACTCTGTCAGCAGGTTTAGGCCGTCCTATCTCAGGGTGGTATAACATGGTGACAGAGAAGCTGAACAGAATGACGGATCACTTACATTGTTCTGTGCAGCTGATCCAGAGATATCCTGCTGAATAACATGGACAATAAGTAGTCCTCTCCATTATGTGCATGGGCCCAGTAGTCCTAGATATTCATGAGAAGCAGAAAACTCCGCCCATCAGCTCCTAATTGTCAGTTATCTATCCATGCTGTGTATAGGAAGTTAACTGTCAATCAGCAGCTGGAGGGCTGGGGAGGGTGTGGCAAAAATCCTATTCTCCTGCATATTAGGAAAACGGCTGAATAGAATGATGTAAGTAATACACCAATCTGTATGTCTGTCACTAGTTTATGTTGCCACCATTTAAGGCAGGATAAATGTAGTGACAGATTCCCTTTAAGTTTGTTGCCCTAGTCAATAACTGTACTATGTCTACAAACATGACCAAGGCAATGGTGGCTTACTGGTTCTGCCAGCCTTCTAACTATGCCTTAGGTATTGGCTTGCTACCATATTTTAAACAGCATTTCGATATATGCTTTACAGCACGCCCCATGGACGTAAGCACAATAGGCTGACCCAGACACTATTCACATGAATGGGATCATTTTCTGGGCATGCTCTGCAACCTGGGTTAATGAGGACATTGCTGGAAAGGGATCTGTACAGGACAGGAAGTCTCAGCTTTGTTTTCGGCTTAGTGATCAGAATAAAAACTGTTTTATTTTATATCAATAGTAAAAAGAGAAGAAAAAAAATGAAAATTCTGTAAAAATATCTTTAACGTAATAACCTGTTTTAAGGAATAGGTCATTTTCTGATGAGCTTAAAGTAAACTTGGAGCTATTCCGCATAATCAAATGGCTTGCTTAGCTAACCTTCACAATCACTGTAGAAATACAGTATACCTTTGTATACTATCATCTTGAGTTATAGCTATATACTGTAGAAATAGCATTATGCCGCTCTGTGCATTAGAACCTTCTTTGACAAACTACAAAACTAGAAGTAATACAAACTTAAAGGCGTTGTCCACTTGGACCTCCCAGAGTTATAGGCTCCAAGATAATAACTTGGTTGTTCATGCTCATCATCTCACTAGTGCCCCCCGAGGGGCAAAAAGTTTACAGTAAATGAACTAAGCCCTAATGGAATGGGTCTTTTTTTTTTTCTTTTTTTTTTACTACGGGCAGAATTCAGTGTGAATAAGTTCTCTCTGGGTCCAACTCTCTCGGTTATGAATGTCAGCTGTCTGAATTGGGCGACCCTTTGAGTAATTCCACATGTTCTGTGTTATTCAGTAGGCATTAGACAGTACATATTCTAAATGAACCTACAATATACAATAGTCAATCGTGTTTACAGATAATAGGTTTTTTCTTTTATCTTTAATACCATGAAGGGTTAAAGCTTAAGTAGTCAACTTTTTTTTTTTTTTTTTTATCTTAAAGTATGTGAAGTAAGCAAAAAGAATTCTCCCAAGGCAGTCATTGGGTTATGGATGAGTCATTCCCATAGGATCAGCTGTAGGATTTTGGCTATGCTCGACAGCATGGCTCCAAACAGTTCATTTCCACCGTAACAGCTTTCTGTATATATCATGGTAACAGCCATGTCTTGACGACAGAGCCACCGCTTTCCCAGGAGAAGAGTCAGACAACGGTGCACTTATTACAATGTACTACACAGCCCAGTGCTCCGCCATGTATTCTATAGTGTGGATGTAAATACCGCTGGGACGTTTCCTCACTGTACTCATCTCAATGCCATTTCCTACTGTTAGAGAAGTGTTTGCTGCATTTTAGCACTAACAGGACACGTCAGACCCGCTTTAGGAAGTGTGAAGGTGTTTTGTTTTTCATATTTAACTGTTTAGGCCCTAACAGCGGGCCGCAGCTTCCTGTGGCATATTTTTTCTCGATTATGTCATCGATGTGAAAAACAGTCATCCTAACATGTAATATGTGACAAGCTTCCACATCCACCGTTCCAGGTTTGTCTATGGGAAGTGTTAATCCCTGTCCAGCAGTACATATATACAGGATATATAAATTAGTAATCTACTTTCCTTACATGTGTATATATATATATATATATATATATATATATATATATATAATATGTCTTTAAGGTAGCCTTATACCATCATTATTATTAGCCGTACACTCATTCGTCCAACAGCTATAATTTCCGATACTTGTAAATATTGGAACGTTTGTCCCGGCTGAACAATCATGGGTTTTCAGTGGAAAAAGAAGGAATAAGCTGGTATCAGTCTCCCATGGGAATGATGAGGCCAGACTGAAATCCATCTTTCTCACCTTCTCTCTCCTGATGTTAGATGTTGGGGATACTCAAGGGTCACCCATACACCTTAGTCTGCCAGTGTTTCCAAAGTCATCTGGGTTTTACCCAACAGGTTTTGCAGAAATTGCTTCATCAGGGGGAAGCAGAATAGTTCCTATAAAACATGTTGAGAGTGGTGAGTCACTGAGGTAGTGACCTCTTACTACATTTGGCCTCTGAGGCATTCCCATGCCCCCTCTTTATCTTTCTTGCTGTGAAACAAATGTTTACTTTCAACATGTTTGGCACTTTTTTCTGGATACTATTTTTATAAGATCGGTCTAATATGCTACAGTTTCTAGCATACAAGTCCATTGATGTTTAGTTATTAGAGTGTTAGCCTGTTGTGACTTTCTTTTCTGTGTGGACTTAAATTATTATATTTAATTCAACCATACATGAGCATTTTATGTGCGCATGTTTAAGTCTTGGTGTGTATTGTGTAAATGGGCACTTTTGTTTTTCATGGGGATTTCTTTGAGTATCTTGGCACCATATAGTAGTATTCGTTCAAACTGTATATGGCAATAATATCTTGCAGCGTACACTGGTATACTATTATTATGTGGACTAAAAGTATTAGCTTCTTTATAAGGAAATGGATTTATATTTTATTGTTTGCTTGTTACTTTAAGTAAATGTACCATTGCCTGATTTTTACATAGACTGGCATTGGCGCAGGGATGCCGGGGCCACAGTCCTTTTTTAGAACCATGACCCAGTTCTTGTGCACAGCGCCAGTCTATTCCTGGGCACAGACCCGCATGAAGCACCGGAGGCGGGCCCACCGTCCCCCAGTGTGATATAAACCCCTCCCCTCTAGTAATTCTAATTCTAAATAACTGAAAAAAAAAATTAAATTTTATTTTAGCTTGCCGACCAGGATTTTACAAAGCGGTGACTGGGAATCTTAAATGTGGCAAATGTCCTCCACACAGCTCAACTCAGGAAGAAGGTGCCACGGAATGTGTGTGTGAGAAGAACTATTACCGGGCAGACAAGGACCCTCCGTCTATGGCTTGTACAAGTATGTGTGCTCAGTAACTTAATACAATGGTGCAATGCTATCAGCATGTCAGTGTTTTGTTAGCATACACTACAGGACATACATAGACATTTCACATACAGTATATATATAACCCTTGGTGCAGGGATAAACAAAAAAAGGCCTGGGAAAAATTCACCTTCTTAAGTGAATCAGTCTAAGGGCCCTATTACACGGGATGATTATCGTGTGAAAAATCGTTATATCGTTCGAATTTAAGCGATAATCGTTCTGTGTAATTGCAGGCAACGATCGAAAAATCATTCGTATGTCGTTGATCTTTGATTTAGATCTGAACCTAAAATTATCGTTAATCGTTCTGCATCCAACTTCTTCAGCCACCAGCAATCAAATACCACACATTCGGGTTCGGGATGAGGGGGGTTACCTATATTATGTATTTCTTAGTACAAATGTAGACAGGCAGTATTCAAATTTACATTGATAAATCTGGCACATCCGTAGACCAACTATTAGATGGTTTACTTTATACCACATTAGTGTGACCCATGGCATGACATTTTAAGCCAGACCCCCTTTGCAACCCATACCACACCCCTTTTCCAATAAGCCACACCCCATTGTCAAGTAAGGCACAGTTTTTGTTTCTTTTGGTGCACTTTGTCTAGTAAATAGATGGGTCATCACGTTCTTGTTTCTCTTCATAGGACCACCCTCTGCACCAAGGAACCTTATTTCTAATATCAATGAAACATCAGTTATATTGGACTGGAGCTGGCCGCTGGATACTGGTGGACGGAAAGATCTCACTTTCAATGTACTCTGCAAGAAATGTGGTGGAAACACAAAGTTTTGTGAAGCTTGCAAAGGAACCCTGAGGTTTATCCCTCGACAGATTGGTTTAACCAACACCACTGTGACCATCATGGATTTACTTGCCCACACCAACTACACATTTGAAATAGAATCTGTGAATGGCGTCTCTGACCAGAGCATACCGGCGAGACACATCGCTGCGGTCAGCATCACCACCAACCAGGCAGGTTAGTGTTTCCCCATTACTTCATGTAAAGTTATATGGCTACTACTCATGTAAATGCTAAGGCTAAGAAAGTTATCTACCTGGTTATAAAATGGAACACCATCTTAGGCTCCACACTTTTCCTTCAACTTACTTTCTTTTTTCCTACCTATAGGGTCCCACAGTAGTGATTCCACTGTTTGTTGTCGTAGGATCCCTCATATAGTAATAATAATAATAATAATAATAATAGTTCCCCCTTCTGTGACTCCCCCATATAGTAATAATGTCTCCTGCTGTGCCCCATATAGTGATTATGTTCCTTGCTGTGTCCCATATAGTAGTAATGCCCCCTTCTGTGCCCCCATTATAGTGACACAGCCCTCTGCTGTGCCCCATATAGTAAAAATGCCCCCTGCTGTGCCACTATATACTGTAGTAATAAAGCCCCTTGCCTTGCCCCTCGATATAATAATAATGTCTCCTGCTGTGTCTCCATATAGTAATAATGTCCCCACTGTGCCCCCATATAAAAATAATTCCACCTGCCCTGCTGTGCCCCCATAGTAATAATGTCCCTTGTGCTGTGTCCCCATAGTAATAATGCCCTCTGCATTATAGTAAAAAAGTGTTAGCACTGAGTGAGGTCAGGGCTGCCTCTCAGTGCTGTGCGAGGTCCAGACCTGTGGGTAAGGGTTAGTGGTGCTGCCGGTGGTAAAAACGGCCCTGAGTAGAGGGCATCCCTAACAGCTGCATGGCCACAGCTTCTAGGGATGCTTAATAGGGGACTTGACCAAAGGAGTACCATGGCACTGAGCAGTGGTGGGACACTCCGGGCCCCTGTGCAGCCGACCTGCTGTATCTATCTTTTTATTTAGAAAGCCAAGAGAAACTATAACACCCAAAGAAGCCACAATGGGGATCTTGTTGCCTCCTAATCTTCCTTTTAACAGATGGAACTTAACAATGGTTAATAGATAATGGTCAAGAATCAGGGAACCATAACATGTATAGTTGGAAACCCCCTTTAACATAAATAATTTATCCTAGTCCTTAGTTCTTACTTTTATTGAGACAATGCGCCCGATCCTACAGCTAACTTCCAGGCTCGCTCCCCTGTATTGGAGCAGATCAGGTTTCATACTATTGTTTTCCCGTAGACCAGATCTGACAAGTAAAGGTAACATTTAGTTACTGTAACAGATTAACCATTAAACATACAGGACGCTGATTTATTATTAACAATGAGAGCTTCCTAATGTCTTGCTTTCCCGGCTACCACAAAACATTTAATGAATCTGCAATAACTCCCATTTGTTAATAAGCTCCCGCCAGTAGTTTGGGATCAATCACTGGGTAATGCAGTGGGGGGGGGGGGGGGGGGGGGATATTTCAGGCTGCACAGGTCAATGTTAAGAGCACTCCCACCATTTACTACACACACTGAGGAAGCAGCACGAGGAAATTAGAGCAAGATATTAGTTACAATTTAGGAAACCTGACTCTGCCGTGCACATCCTGAATAAGGCTATTTATACCCGGCATACTGCACAGGAAATTGACTGATACATTCTCAGGATACAAGACAAGCTGAATATCGCTTGTAACATTAACTGATTATAAATTCTGTACTTATGAAGTTTAATCGCCACAAATCAATCATAGCAATTTATATAATAGGATAGCGGTTTCTTAAACGGATACTCAGCATCAATGACTCGAGCCTCCATAGGACTCTATTACTTTATACACATGCAGCTTTTACTCACTCTATTACAGCTCAAATGGTTTGTTTTCATGCTTTTTATTGCATTAATATAATCATTCATATATAGCTGTCCCTATAAAATGACATGATGACCTATGACCTTGGGGTCATGGGTTAATGGAGGGAATTGGACAACACATTTGGTTTTCATTGGAATGATGTTGAGTCCTGTTATGATGGTTACAGGGTGGGTATTCACACTGTATCATTCAGATGCATAATTTTAATCAGTCTTCATTGACTTCCAATTGACTGTTAGGGCCCTATTACACCAAGCAGTTATGGCCGATTATCGTTTGGTGTAATAAGCAGTGTTCAAAGGTAACAATCAGCTGACATGCACGATGACGGTTAATCCTTGTCTTTCAAAAAAAAAACTACAATAGCGATGGTCTGCTGGCCGTTGCTTTGCAGACAAGGAGTAGCGGTAGCAGACTGCTGACTTCTCCTATGGGCCACCTGAACAATCAAAAGATCGTTCTGACAGCCACTCCTGCAGCTCCCCGCGGCTCCTCCCAGTTCCTCCCTGCTCACTGTTGGTGCGGGTAATAGCACTGACAGCGAGCGGGGGACAAGGAGCAATCGAGCGCTGATCTGACAGGTCAGCGTTTGCTTGCTCCTGAATATCGGCCGGTGTAATAGGGCCTTTAGTCATGTGACCATGGGGTGCAAGGTGGTAAATGCAAGAGCTGATGTTGCATTAGCGCTACGGCACTTGTCACAGGAGTGGTAGTAACTCTCCCTAGGTACCATCATATGCCTGTTAAAGGGGTCCCTATACCCCCGCTGTAGTGGGATGGTGAAGACACAGATTCAAAAATAACTGGATCAATAGTAACATTTACATGTAGTCTCTAAAGGATACAGTCTGGTATTTCCAGTGACTGTGTTCACAAGTTGCGGTTACGCTTGAGAGGCAGATTTGCCAGCAAATCTCATTAGAGAGGAAAACGGAGACATCTAGGGACCAAAGTGCAGTATTACATCTTTATCCACAGATTACCTTGTAATACAGATAACATGAGTGTCAACCTACATACATGAATACACAGTAGTAACATGGGTTCTGGGACACTGTAGTCAGGGGTAACAACTATCTCTTTCCTGCATTACTGGGTGGTCGGCATGTCACATTAAGGCATTCATCTTCTTGAAGTAGAGTTGTATGGATGAAGATAGGATAGAAAGGGTTTGGTTAGTGTGGATAGAGAGAAGAAGCCAACAATGAGGATAAGAGTTCCCTGGTTAGGTATCTGCTGCCAAAAATTGTAGACTGGTGCATCTGACTGATAGGACTATGTACAGGTGACTACTCACTCTACATTTGTAGCTATAAAGCACCCTAAGGCTATGTTCACACAGTGTATTATTTAAAACAAGAACAGCCATTGTTGGTGATTAAAACACCGTCCGTTCTTTCCTTAAAATAATGCACTGTATTGAACAGTGGTCGTTGTTCCCCTACAGCTGCACAAATAATTGACTTGTCAATTATTTGTGGCCTCTAATGCAGGAACAACGTCCATTGTTCCCGCTCTGTCCACACAATGTAGAGGCCACAATGTATTTGTGGCCTCTAATGCAGGAACAACGTCCATTGTTCCCGCTCTGTCCACACAATGTATGGCCGTACATTGCATGGACGTCAATAGTTAATTGGATTGCAGGCACAGCCAAATTTGCCCGCAATCCAAAATAAAATAAAATTATGTTCCGGTGGCCAATATGGTAATATCGGCCGCAGGAACATGTCAAACAGTGTCCGTTGTTTATACATAGGGGGACATTTATTAAGTCCGACGTTTTTTACGCCGGACTTAAAAATGTCCCCGCATCTCCGGCGCTACCAAGATTTTTGTAGAGGCGGACTGCCTCTACATAAATCCTGTGCGCTCCAGTGCGCACGGCCGAAAACCTACGCCAGCTGAGGGCTGGAGTAGGTTTTCAGCGTAACTTTAAGATAAAAAAAATAATCAATCGCGCGGACTATGAGTTTCCTGCAGGACATACAGCAGCTTGTAAGTATGGGAAGACTTGAGATTTTTTAATAGAAGTAAATTACAAATCAATATAAATTTCTGACACCAGTTGGTTTGAAAGAAAAATATTTTCGCTGGACAACCCCTTTAATGAAAATCTGACTTTGCAAAAATTTACATTCCTTTTAGATTATCATCAGAGATTTTTTTGGTTTGTTTTGAACTTATTTATCTTCAAAATAGCTACAGCTGAACAGTGCTGATTAAAGGGTACTCCGGCAAAAATCTGGTTATTTCAAATCAACTGGTTTCAGAAAGCTATACAGATTTGAAATTTATTTAAAAATCTCAAGGCTTCCCATACTTATCAGCTGCTGTATGTCCTGCAGGAAGTGGTATATTATTTCCAGTCGGACATAGCACTCTCTGCTGCCACCTCTGTCCAAGACAGGAACTGTTCACAACAGGAGAAGTATTCTATGAGGATTTGCAGACTGGAAGGAAAACACAGTTTCCTGCAGGACATACGGGA
Source organism: Dendropsophus ebraccatus (assembly GCF_027789765.1). Classification (NCBI taxonomy): domain Eukaryota; kingdom Metazoa; phylum Chordata; class Amphibia; order Anura; family Hylidae; genus Dendropsophus; species Dendropsophus ebraccatus. The sequence goes on along the minus strand of NC_091464.1, from coordinate 87,871,901 downwards.
GCTGATAAGTACTAAAGGACTTAAGAATTTTAAATAAAAATAAATACACATTTTTTTCCATTTACCATATACATAAATTTGTACAACTCACTGTGAAATTATGATGTCTGGAATTTACATGGGACTGCTGGTGAAATGAAGAAGAGATGTCTAGGTTAGACGTCTTCAGGAGAGAATGTAATGATATATGGTATCATCAAGTTCGTGTTTATGACAAAACACAAGATGACAGAGTATAAGCAGATAAAATAGAAGGGTAATACTATCAGAAACGGCCTGTCTGTGCAGCGTACAGTAATGAAACCTAGCTGCGTTTTATGTGTATAGTTCCAGTATAAGACTTTGGCTTTCTATCCCTGCCAAAATAGCACTTTACTTAATCTAGCCGCTCAAGGAAATTATCAAAATATATATATTTATGAATGCTGTGTATAATGAAATATCACTGAATGTAGCCGTTTACTCTATTAAACTAAATAAGTTAATGAATAACTGGAAGACTCCTGATTACGGGATACTAATGCGGCAGATTTGGCAGTGGAGGCTCCGACTATAAAGAGAACAGCTTTACTGCCTTATCAACAAAATCTCCTCAGCTATTTCTTAGTTATATAGGTTTCTGGGAAAGCTGGGCGATATCCAATACGGCGACCATGACAGCTTCTACAGGGGTTGTCAAGTGCACAGTAAGCAACCTCACCTTTCAGGAATTTAGGAAAGCTTTCTATCTATCTATCTATCTATCTATCTATCTATCTATCTATCTATCTTCTATCTATCTCCCATCTATCACCTATCTATCTATCTATCTATCTATCTATCTATCTATCTATCTATCTATCTCCTATCTATCTATCTATCTATCTATCTATCTATCTATCTATCTATCTATCTATCTATCTCCTATCTCCTATATATCTATCTCCTATCTATCTATCTATCTATCTATCTATCTATCTATCTCCTATCTATCTATCTATCTATCTATCTATCTATCTATCTCCTATCTATCTATCTCCTATCTATCTATCTATCTATCTATCTATCTATCTATCTATCTATCTATCATCTATCTATCTATCTATCTATCTATCTATCTATCTATCTATCTAGAAAAGGGAGAAAGCCGCACTTCCGAATCCAGGTGGCGGGTGCTGTACGGAGTAAGTCCCTTGGCTCGGGATCCCAACAAATACAAAAGAAAATTCCGCAGCACACCAGCGTCAAGTGCAAGTGAAAAGGAGTGGTATTTATTGCATGTAGCAAGAAACACAAAAGGGAAGCAACGTTTCTGTCTATTCCAAGACAATGGTCTTGGAGTAGACAGAAACGTTGCATCCCTTTTGTGTTTCTTGCTACATGCAATAAATACCACTCCTTTTCACTTGACGCTGGTGTGCTGCGGAATTTTCTTTTGTATCTATCTATCTATCTCCTATCTATCTCCTATCTATCTCCTATCTATCTCCTATCTATCTCCTATCTATCTCCTATCTATCTCCTATCTATCTCCTATCTATCTCCTATCTATCTTCTATCTATCTATCTATCTATCTATTATCTATCTATCTCCTATCTATCTATCTATCTATCTATCTATCTCCTATCTATCTGTCTATCTATCTATCTATCTATCTATCTATCTATCTATCTCCTATCTATCTATCTCCTATCTATCTATCTATCTCCTATCTATCTATCTATCTATCTATCTATCTATCTATCTATCTCCTATTTATCTATCTCCTATCTATCTATCTATCTATCTATCTATCTATCTATCTATCTCCTATCTATCTATCTATCTATCTATCTCCTATCTATCTATCTCCTATCTATCTATCTATCTATCTATCTATCTATCTATCTATCTATCTATCTATCATCTATCTATCTCCTATCTATCTATCTCCTATCTATCTACTATCTATCTATTATCTATCTATCTATCTATCCATCTAACTATCTATCTGTCTATTTCATATCTGTTTATCATATATGCATCTAAAGATTGCAGCACTCCAATTTCAGAAGCTACTTGCAAAATTTTAGTCCATTATTAGTGATGAGCGAATAGTACGCTATTCACGCTATTCTGCGTTCGAATATTTGAAGGATAATGCAGTAAAAATTTGATTTGCCCTCCCTCCCCCCATGCGCTTTTTTCCAGCCAATAAACATGCAGGGGGAGGGACATGCATCCTCTTGAACAGCTCTTTCATTTTAATATATATTATATTATAATATCATATATATATATATATATATATATATATATATATATATATATGTATGTATAAATATATATACTGCATATATGCTAATATTACACAAGTACATACCGCTAGACTGAATGTATGCTTCTACTTTATGCTCATCACTAGTGTTAAATGCACCCAGGCATGCTTCCCCTGCTATCCCATATGCATTCCATGTGCATTTGGTGACCTCCTAGTGGTTGAATATTGATTTTCAGGTCCCAATTGTTTTTCTCCCATAGACTATTATTGGATTCGACCTTCGTTCGAATATACGAATATCAGGAGCTATTGAAATCGAATTTTGAATAATCGAATATTTCACTATTCGCTCATCTCTATCCATTATCAGTGTAGAAAAAGTAAGAGACGTTCTGGTGCTCTCAAGCTAAGAGCTTCTGTGAGGGGACTGACATGTTAATAGACGATCGCAGGGTTTTCAAAGGTTTAAAAATCTCTGTTTGTCGGACACACCTAGGGCATGTTTTGTTGACAAATGGCAACTACTGAGCATATCGAGGAAACGTCTACAATGTAAGGAGAAAAAGTAAGGAAACCAATGAGTTTAATAACCTGTAAAGCCACCATTTACTGTAATCTTCTTCATCAAACTTTTCCTGCAGCTGCAAATAAGATTTGCTCAACATTGTGAACACATTTTGAACCACTTCTCCCTGAAAATGTTATGGAGTTCATCAGTATTTCTAGGATATAACTTGAAGACCACTTCAGGTCATTCCACAGTGCCTCGGTAGGGTTAAGGTCAGGACCCAGACTTAGTCATTCTAAATCACATATTTTATTCTTTTTGATTTACATGTGTGTGTGCTTCGGGTCATTGCCTTATTGTATCACCCAATGTCTATTTGACTTGAGGTCATGGACTGTAGATGTTAGGTTAGATGCTGTACCACAATGTTCTGTACTATAGAAAAGCAGAAAAGCATTTCTAAAGCTGCTCTTGAGGAGTGACGTCCATGTGGATACAGATTGCGGATATATCCATTACTGGTCCTCTGAATGGTGCGGTATACCTATGAAAGTTAATCAGAGAATTAATTTGTGGACCTCAGACTGTAGACTATCTGAGAATCATCATCCATTATAAAATACATTACAAAAAGAATTATGGCATCCTCTACTTCCTTTCTGTCTATCTAGAATTATGCTTTTGCAATGTGTGTGTGTTTTCTATAGGAAAATTATAATTATCTTTAGGAATCTGTCCATAAAACATATTGAGATAATTGCCATTTTTCAATAAAAGAAGGAAATGAACATCAGAACATAATAATTTTGATAAATGGTCTTGGGAAAATTTTCACATCATGTTGTTAAGCACAACATTCGATTCAGATTAAATTTGCTGAATCATTTACTTACATTTAAAACTTGAGCTTTATGGTCTATAACAACCCAGATGACCCATAAACTTTGCTGGTGAACTGGTGAACCTTAAGGGGGTTCATTCATATAGGAGAAGCACATGTTCCTGTTTTGGCTCGGCTCATACTGGCATTATCGCTTCTATTTATAATGGAGTCTGATTGATCGGTTTTCTAGCAGATCCAAATGGACCCTAAAAGACTCCATTGATGTTATTGGGTTTGTCAGGGTTCTGAAATGTGTCAGTGCCAGGGCATCACCTGTCCAGTGTTTTACAGAACCCTAATTCTAACACCGGTTCTAACTTCCTGAGATTTCACATCAAGTATGCCTTATGTTGTGATTGCAACTTAGACCTGCCCTGTCACGTCTTCAAAGGGATAGAGGTGCGGAGAAAAAGTTTCAGTGCTGGAGAGCAAAATGCTTTAGTCGTCTTCTGCTTCCTGGACAGCCCCTTTGCATTAATTTTCAAACTAACAATGTAATTTTGGAAGTTGATATACAGTATATAAATATTTGCCAGTATAGTTTGGGAATTTAAAGGGGTTTTCAAGTCACAATATATTAACATGCAAAAGAAGAGCCCGTGGAGCCTCATTTAAGAGTCACGAAACACAGGACTAGCCAGATATCCCTCCAGGAAAGACCCAGCCAAAGGGTGTCTCCTGTAGGGAAACCACCAAAACCACCATATTTAGTGGCCCTATAAGGTGGTTTTGGTGGTTTCTCTAAAGGAACCACCCCTTGGCTGGATCCTTCCCGGAGGGATATCTGGCTAGTCTTGTGTTTCGACACTCTTAAATGAGGCTCCATGGGCTCTTCTTTCGCATATTTATGTTTCCCAGGAAGCAATGCACCTAGGATTTCACTACATTGAGCGCTTTAAGCGGTAGCCGGCAGTGTTATTGTTCGGCTGGTCTCCCTGAGATCAGCGATCTGTTTATCTCATGACAATATATTATTGACCTTTCCTCAGAATGGTTGATCAACTTTAGATTAGTGGGGTGCTGATACCTGGCATATGGTAACTACCAAATGTTGACACTTTGAATGGTAAGATACTAGACTCAAATTTTACAATGAAATAGTTGTCAGTAGGGATGAGTGAATTTACAGTAAAGGCTCAGTGATTGGCTTGTCTGCTTGCTGCCTTTGATCTCTGGGCAGCTACATGCTGCTCCTCCTCGAGTGCCTGGAAAAGCTGGATCCAGTCCTCCTAGGAAATGTTTGCCAGGACTGGATCAAGCATTTCCCGGTACCTGGAGCGGCACAGAGTTCAAAGGCAGCCGGCTGCAAAGCCTAGCAAAGGGATTCCCTTTGCTAGTACTGTAAATTTGCTCGTTACTATATATATATATATATATATATATATATATATATATTTATTATTATTATTATTATTATTATTATTATTTTTTTTTTTTTATTATTATTTTTTTTTCCTCTGATCATGCAGATATATCAAAATGATTGATGCTGAGATCTAGTCGATCTCCAGATAGGAGAAGCATACGGCACAATTCTATTCATTGCTGTGCACTGAGAAGAATGCTCTATTACCAGCACAAAGATCCTGAACACTTAGAACTTTTGGCATGTCTGTGTTACTTGTCAAAAGTTTTTCGAAATGAGAGTAAAACTTTAAAGTTGAATGTGGCTCGCAAAAAACAAAGACCTCTGGTTTGGACGGTGTGATGTACTTTAAGTCCCAGGGTAATTGCCCTTTGATACGAGGCAGTTTTAATCAATTACAAAAAAGAAAATGTATATTCTGCTCCCTTTGACCAGTTCTTGCTCCTCATTCCACCCGATAATTTGACTCAATGACCCCTTATCCTCCCTTTTTCCATGAGTGAAATATTAGTCTAACACATTTTTGAGAACATCTATAAAGTAAGAAGTAAAGTGTAACTGTTATACAGACTCAGATACTTCTTGATGTTGCGGGGAGAGCGGCAGAACAATTAACCTGTCTGATATTATGGGGAACCATTTACAAAATGCTTAAGTTACTCATCGCAGTCGTGTTTTTGCACTCAGGGGAACAATCATGCAAGTATGTAGTCGCCACAGATGCCGTGTTCTTTCCTTAGTCATTAAATATGTCAAAATTAAATTACTTCTGCCAAATATTTTGAGTACTTAGAAGCATCTACTTTTAAAGATAATGTTAAATGTATTTTATGGCCCTTTTTTTGGTTTATAGCTTGGCTGTAGAACACATACAAGCCACAATATGTGTCTTTAAAACACGTATAATATCTCAGGCTCCGATGTTCCCTTTTTGATATATTTATTTTCCTCCCACCGGTCCTAATAAAAAGGTTCAGCAGATAGTAGGCTTATTAAACGTCCACTGAAGACATGATATAGCGTATGGATGGCTTAGGGATTGTTTTCACAGCTGCAGGCCATTATATGTGGAGATAAAGCATCGTACCTGGGATATGTTGAGTTTTTGACTCTTAAACAGTTGCAATAAACAAAGATTTCATGATTTGAAATAATAGTTCAAAGGAGTAAATGAATCGCTCACGTCCCGCGTGTATTAAGTCTTGATAAGTCAGTCTCCTGCAAGATAAGGCCGTTTTCTCCCGATACCTTTAGGAACATAGAGGTGATAATACTTAAGCTTGAGTTTTCCCAGATGATAACAAGATCGTGTGATGGAGTCTTCCTAAGTAAAACACTCTTGGATGCATCACTGACAATTATTAAAGTGATTTTTTCATGATTTTTCTGCTCCCATAAGCAACATCAGACAGGGTTGTGCCAGCTCCACTACTAAGCTGTGCGTGTGTTGGATCCTTCTAGTTTTTGCTTCGGAGTAGATTCTGACCATGCACCATATTCTTGATTTCTATAGCTTATCTAATCATCCTTCATTATAACTGTCCGTCAGGGTCCCAACTAAAACTTCCTAAGGGTTTAGACTCTGTTCCCATCATATTAGCTATATGTACTGCAGGTATTCTTTCAATAGTTATTAGTGTTCATCAAGATTCATCGGGATGTGTTTTAACACGCTGGTTAGAGCTGCCATGAATAGAACCAGTGACTAAGCAGAGTATGTTCAGAGACCAAGTGATAAGTACTAGCTATATAGCTTTAGTATAGTTTCATTGCCTCCCATAATGGAGACTGCAGGGACATAGGGCTAATGTAGTGAAAGAAGGAAAAATTACCCAAATGGATATTACCATCTCAATCCACAGAACTTGGGATAGCAAGCTGATCAGTAGAGGTCTAACTGCTGGGTCCCCCACCAATCATTAGTATGGAGTATACTATACATTCACAGCCAGTACTTAACTCATTCTCTAGGGGGCATTGCTGAGTGCTAAGCTGGGCAATGCTCCCTCAGAGGTTCCAAAGAGAATGAGTGGATAGATGGCCGTGCACATGTGGTGTGCTCCAGTAATTTCAGAAACAATGTTTTCCCTGTTCTTAGGGCATGGCCCCCATTGCTTAGCAATGTTTGGAAGTCCCATCGAGAACCAATAAAATGCTGTCTCTAAATGTGTGGTGTAGTTTGTACATTGCGCCTCTTATGATTGGCGGAGATGCCAGCAGTGCCAGCAGACCACCACCGCTCAGCCCGTATCCTGTAGATGGGGATAGTTTCTTGAGATGGGAATATACCTTTCAAATACTCAAGCTACTTTTAGAGAAAAAGTTTGGGATCTCATTCATGTTCTACTCCTTAGGTATTGCCACTGGTTTGGCAGATTACTGGAGAAAATCCTTTTAGATTACAAAAGGTTATTGGGATACATATATAATAGTTTGATATCCTGTCACCCATGGAACCATATTTCCAAATTAAGCTGAAGGATCTTTGGTTTCTCTTATACATAGGAGCTTCTAGGTAAAGACTATTTCTGCTATACCCTTGATAGAGATGTAACTTGGTGCACTTGGACCTTGGTGCCAACCAGTCATCCTTCCCAATCTTTCATAAGTTGCTGCGTACGATACATGTATTAAGTCAGAATATCAAGATTACATCCATGTGCTGTATATAATTTCCCCTTTACATTGCTCACATATATATATAGCCACATGACTCCTACAGGCTTCGGGGCAAAGTGGTGTCTGTAATTTTTACTGCCAATCTTGCATAGGACGTGCAATAATGTGGCTATATAGGTAAAAAAAAAAAAACCAGCGACAACACACCATCTCTTACCATATTACAGTTACATTACCATTCTCACTTTATGATACTTTGACCTGAAACAGCTCCAGTGACAAGCTCATTTTCCCACCTTTGAAAATCGACATCTCTGCAAAGATCCTTCTTTCGTTACTTTATGGAAAACGTCTTCTATTTCATAAACCTGAGTGTAAAAAAAAAATAAAAAAAATCTGCTAGGGCTTATTAAAAAGAACCATACTGTTCTGATTTTGAGAACTTTTGCACGTTTGTCAAGAGGCTTCGTAGTCAATAAACGTTGTGTGCTGTCTCGAGCGGGTCCTGCTAAGAAGAGTCAGAGCCACGCAATCTTAAATTGACCCCCTGCTTCAAACATTCCTGACTGACTGCAAATGATACTGCTCAGATTTCCTCCCTCTGCCTTTTAATATGAATTACCCAAGTGCATCATTACGCCAGAGTCATCGACTCCTATTAGAAAGGAAACTCAACAGAACAATTTGCGCAGTAAAAAATGATCGTGTTTTCAGAATTTCATACTTCTCTATGGCCATTTGAAGCTCGCAACTGCTGATGTTATAGGAATCACAGCTGTTACCCAAATGTACGGTGTAATGAACTTTGTTTGTAGGAATGATAGTGAACAGCTGTTACTCTCAATTGCTGTTTTCTCTTCAGACTCAGGTTTTCCATTAATGTTGTGACAGATTACGGCTCTCTGTATGAGCTGCGGCCTAACAGAACTACTATATACCTGTAGTGTGAGTGGTATCATTACAGTAAAATGGGTTGTCCCCAGCAGACACCATCTGTCGGCATAACCTATCAGGATATATTGAGGTCAAAGAGTGAGGAGCACATTTGGGACATCCTTTTGTAGCCAAAACAGAGAGCCACCAGAGAATGGATTACCCTCTGCCAGACAGGCCATTCCACAGCTGGGGCAGACAATGATTAGTTGATCGCTAGGACATTGTGCTTTGGAGCAGGACAATCTCTTAATATGTCTCCTATATTAGGTTATTTTAACCCTGCAACTGTTCGATGTATCTGCAAAGCTCCCGACAAACACATCAAACTTAAAGGGGTTATCCAGGATTAGGCCATGTTCACACAACGTATGTTTAGCATAAATCATGCCCGTTGTTGCAATTTGCAACAATGGCCGTGATGTATGCTAAACGTACATTGTATTTGAATTAATACGCTCTGGCCAGGATTCTATTCGGCCGCATGAAAAACTGACATGTCAGTTTTAGGCAACCGCTATTCATTGAACAGCGTCCGCACAGAACATGTCAGTTCACACAATGGAGCGTGCGGCTCCGGCTGCTCGCTCCATTGTGTGCAGCGGTAAATTGGGATGCGGGAATTCATCAGAAATTAAGTTTATCCGGCCGGTACTGCAGTACCGACCGGGAATATCTTCAGTAACATCAGCCATTCTGTGACCCTGCCAGGTCACAGAACGGCCGGTGTTATACGCCGTGTGAACATGGCCTTAGAAAGTGCAAAAACAGCACCAGGATAATCTCCTTAGAGGGGTTTCTGGGCGCAGGAACTATTGTTTTCTTGCTTCCAGGTGATCTCCTTCCTCCTTGTGGTTTTCAGACTTCAAGACAGGGGGTGGGTGCGGAATCATGATCATCATGAGGTGGAGAAACATGTCTACATGTGGAGACCAATGAACACACAATGTTGCGGCCACATGTGATAATCGCAGTTAAGTACCTGCCTACCTGTCTTGGAGAATACACAACACCCAGGATCATTAAAAGGGAATACATTTGCTGCTAACAGAAAAACACTTTAAACATACAGCTCTATTGATCAATTGGAGTGTTTTTTTGTTGTGTTTTTTTTGCGTTCTTTATGCTTCTTTCAGGCTAGGGCTGCCGCTGAGCCTCAGTGAAAACTTTTGGAAGTGCCATATGAGGAAGGTTTGGGCAGCTGCCTGGGGCCCAGGGCTCCTTGGGGGGCCAAAAGCCATCAAAACTGCACACATGTGATCCTGGAGCTGAACTTTACTTGGGATCCTCTGATCATATAATAAAGGGGCAATACACAGGGAGCCATCTACTAAAAGGAGGCTACACTGGGGTTCATCTACTAAAAGCGGGGTAAACTTGGGACTAAGATGGGACTAAACAGGGAGCTATCTGGTTAAGGGGGCTATACTTGGGCCATCTTCACAGGGAGCTGTCTACTAAAGAGAGGGGCTACACAGGAGGTCATCTACTTAAAGGGGTAGTCCACCAAAAAAAATTTTCTTTCAAATCAACTGGTGCCATAAAGTGCCAGAGATTTGTAATTCACTTCTATTCAAAAATCTTAAGTCTTCCAGTACTTATCAGCTGCTGTGTGTCCAGCAGGAAGTGGTGTTTTCTTTCCTGTCTGACCCAGTGCTCTTTGTTGCCTCCTCTGTCCATGTCAGGAACTGTCCAAAGCAGCAGCAAATCCCCATAGAAAACCTCCCCTGCTCTCCAGACTGGAAATAATACAACTTCCTGTTGGGCATACAGCAGCTGATAAGTACTGGAAGACTTAATATTTTTTAATAGAAGTGAATTACAAATCTCTGGCACTTTATGGCACCAGTTCATTTGAAAGAAAAATTTTTTTGGTGGACTACCCCTTTAACCCTTTAAGGACATGGCCCATTTTCGTTTTTACGTTTTCGGTTTTTCCTCCTTGTGTTTAAAAGGTCATAGCACTTGAATTTTTCCACCTAGATACCCACATGACCCCTTATTTCTTGCGTCACTAATTGTACTTTGCAATTACAGGCTGAATTTTTGCATAAAGTACACTGCGAAACCAGAAAAAAATTCAAAGTGTGGTGAAATTGAAAAAAAAAAACGCATTTCTTTTATTTGGGGGAAATGTGTTTTTACGCCATTCGCCCTGGGGTAAAACTGACTTGTTATGCATGTTCCTCAAGTCGTTACGATTAAAACGATATATAACATGTATAACTTATATTGTATCTGATGGCCTGTAAAAAATTCAAACCGTTGTTAACCAATATACATTCCTTAAAATCGCTCCATTCCCAGGCTTATAGCGCTTTTATCCTTTGGTCTATGGGGCTGTGTCAGGTGTCATTTTTTGCGCCATGATGTGATCTTTCTATCGGTACCTTGATTGCGCATATACGACTTTTTGATCGCTTTTTATTACATTTTTTCTGGATTTGATGCGACCAAAAATGCGCAATTTTGCACTTTGGGATTTTTTTGCGCTGACGCCGTTTACCGTACGAGATCAGGAATGTGATTAATTAATAGTTCGGGCGATTACGCACGCGGCGATACCAAACATGTTTATTTATTTATTTATTTATTTGTTTACTTTTATTTAAAACCTGGGAAAAGGGGGGTGATTCAGACTTTTATTAGGGGAGGGGGATTTTTACTATTAACAACACGTTTTTTTTTTTTTTTACACATATACTAGAAGCCCCCCTGGGGGACTTCTAGTATATACACTGTGATCTCTCATTGAGATCTCTGCAGCATAGATATGCTGCAGAGATCCATGAGATCGGCACTCGTTTGCTTTCGGCTGCTGCAGCCGGAAACAAACGAGTGCCGAGCCGAGGACGGCGCCATCTTGGACGCGTCCCCGGCCGGCATCAGTAACGGAGATCGCTCCTCCGGGACAAGGTCCCGGAGGAGCGATCTCCCCCACTAGACACCAGGGAAACGTTGCCTCCGGTAATCGGAGGCAGCTGTCAACTTTGACAGCTGCCTCCGATTAGCTAATTAGCGGGCACGGCGATCGGACCGTGCCCGCTAATAGCGGCGGTCCCGGGCTACACGCGGCACCCGGGATCGCGGCACTTCAAAGCGGGGCCGCCGCGCGGCCCCGCTTTGAAGTGCTAATGAGGACATAGGACGTACCGGTACGTCCTATGTCCTTAAGAGGTTAAGGGGGACTACACAGGGAGCTATCTATTAAAGAGAAACCTACACAGAGAGCTATCTACTATAGCGGAATGCGAGCAAGCTTGTTGCTCTAGGGTACTGTGCATTTGCGCACAGGGGATAGGATGGGGCCCAGGGTGCATTTAATCCGTCCCTTCCTGTCTCAACCAAAGATTGGCTGAGCAAGCCCTTCACATGTGTTGGGATGGACAGCAAGAGGCTGTAAATTCTATGAACAACCACTTTAATAACTATATAAACAAACAAATAAATACATTATTAAATGAATCAATAAACAATACTTAAGTAAATGAATCAATTAAAAAAACTGTACAGCAAAGCTTATCATCAGTTTTAATCACTAGATGTCAATCAGTTCTTGTATTTATTTTACAATGTCCTGTCGTTTGTAGTTTATTCTTAATCAGGATTCATACATACATCCATATTACAACATCCATTGTCTTACATGAAGTAACTGCGGCTCCGTAATAGGAAATGTGGTCATTAAACACTGTGTTAACAGATCTGTGTCTTCCCAGTAGACCATACTTTTACAGTAGAGCCTTAGTGATGTTCTGCATCACCCTACAGCCCAATTAAGCTGGTTGACATCTAAAACTCTGCTTAGACATCTGCACCTTGTATGTCAACATTCAATTGAGATCACTAGCGTCATGTCGTTGTATAACCCGCAGCCATTTCTGACAGTGGCCGAGCTAAAAATATTCTATAAGGTACACACCTGCCGGAGGTTTTACTAGCTGTAGCATCCCCAACTCCTCATCACCGTAGGTCATCTGTACGGCTTTACAGTGCACATGGCTATGTAAAGTAAGTGCGAGGTTGGGGTTTTGCAGCATTCGTATGTAAAGCCTTTAAGAGCTCCTCTGTTTGTCCTCTGTAATAGCAGTAGAAATACTAACAATTAAGTTTATGGTTCCAACATAAGATTTTCCCGGAGTCTGGTAAATTGCTTTTGCAGTTGAATGAGCATATCTCATTACTCTTATCATTGAAATAAGAAAGAGAAAAATGAATATTGTAACTGCAGCCCTGCCCTTGACGCTACATAGTCTAAACCCATCCATCTACGCCCTGATTAAGGATTACCGCTAAATCATTTGTTTTCTACAGAGCCTGCAGGAGTCATTCACTATAGCGATGAATCTCTTACTATTCTGGTGAAGTTCTCTTTCATCAGAAGAATTTATCATCTGCGTGTTTCGAGACTACAAAAAAAGTGGTTGACAGGTTCTCGAGAGTCCCAAATGTGACCACTAAAGGTACTTTGTAAGTTGTCTAAGGTTATTAGAAAGCTATGGAGACCATATACTTAGGGAGATATGGAAAGCAGACAGCCCTAATGCAAAACAATTTATGCATGTCTTGATTTCCCATAGTTTATGGTAGAACACCTCTATCGTGTTACCCAAGGACTAGGCTATACCAGACTAACAGGAGCAGTTAAGTAAATGATCCCACCATTGACATGTGACAAAGAAATTAAGAAAAACATACACGGTGGGATGGCACCAAGTGGTAAATTATTAGTATTTTCAACAACAGAAATGGATTAGTTCAGGATCAGGTTTGGCAGGCAATTATTACACAATGATGGTCAGCCGCAAATAGCCAAAATTGTCCTTTTTGTCTGACTTTTATTTTATGTGTATGGCAACTTAAAGGGAATCTGTTGGCTGTAATTCCTTTTCCAAACTGCTGACACTGTTAGATAGCTGTTAGGTCAGGGAGACACATGGTACCTTTCATATATCCAGCTGTGCATCCTGGATTTAGAGACACAATTTCATTCTCTGCTTGATTGACACCTGAAAGCTGAGTCTTAATCAGGTGAGGTATGGGAGGGGGAGCAAGATGGTGATATAGCTTGCTGCGCTTCAGGAGCTTTGGAAAGCCTCTTTGACTCTTCATGCTATAGTATAAAAACATTTTTCAAATCCTGGAATCACAGACAGATATATAAAGGGTACCATGTGTCTTCCTGACCAAACAGCGATGTAACAGTGTCAGCAGTTCGGAATGTGAATTACAGCTGACAGATTCCCATTAAAGATGTTGTCTAGCCAGGACAAGAAATGCCCACTCAAAAGTGACAGCATAGTCACCAGCCACCGAGCCAGAATTTCCTTTTCCCACTGCACGACAGTGGAGCTATTGAAGAGACCTACAGTAGTGGCAGTGGCGGGGAGCAGACCAGGTATGTATACAGCTTTGCTATGTATCCTGAAGTTCTGGCCAGACAATCTCTTTAACTGTCTACCAACAATTATACCAATAATTTAGTGGAGTTAAATTGGGTTTCTTATGACAACAGCATAAATCTCATCACATCAATAGTAATCTCCACCCAATATCCATGTTGATATAGCATCACCAGTAAGTCACAGTAAAATATTGGCAATATCACTGGTGCAATTCCAATTGTAAACTGAAAATCATGAGCACCTAGCCAATTAAACAATTCAATATAACAATGGTTTCCATACTTACAGGATACCAAAATTGTGATAATTTGGTGATAAAGATAAAAGATTGCACTTTTTGTTGCGTCAGTCATTCTGCATACAGTACATATTCGTAAATAAAATGATCCACAGCGGATCTCACTTCTGCGGATTCGAAGCGAGAACCGCTGCGGATCCGGTACCATTGACCCCCTACGATAGCACATACTCGCAGCGGGATTGACATCCCGCTGTCAGTATGTGCTTTAAGCCCCCGCAGCCCCGCCGCCCGAATCTTCCATTCCCGGCCACATCAGTCTATCCCCAGCCGCATCAGTCTATCCCCGGCGCATCCCCCCATCCCTGGCCACATCCTTCAGCCTGCCGCCACCCGCATCTCTGATCCCCAGCGCATCCCCCCATCCCCGGCCACATCCTTCAGCCCGCCGCTGCCCGCATACAGTACCTGCTCGGCGGCGTGGCTGCAGTGAGGCTGCCGGCTCCAGTTCCGCTCAGATCAGCTGAGGGGGACCGGAGCCGGGAGCCTCACTGCAGCCGCGCCGCCGAGAGCATACAGTACCTGCTCGGCGGGCTGCGGGATGCGGCCGGGGATGGGAGGATGCGCCGGGATAGACTGATGCAGCCGGGGATGGGGGGATGCAGCCGGGGATAGGGGATGCAGACGGCGGCGGGCTGCTGGATGCGGCCGGAGATGGGCTAATGCGGCCGAGTATGGACTGATGCGGCCGAGGATGGTAGATTCGGGCGGCAGGGCTGCGGGCAGCGGGGGGTTAAAGCACATACTGACAGCGGGATGTCAATCCCGCTGCGAGTATGTGCTATCATAGGGGGTCAATGGTACCGGATCCGCAGCTGATCTCGCTACGAATCCGCAGAAGTGAGATCCGCTGTGGATCCGGTATGTGTGAAGGCACCCTAAACTAGTATTATACAATCATTATCCAGACAGACATGCCTTTGGGGCTTAGAAATAGGAATGGTTGCACTTGATTGACAACCCAACCAATATGAAGATCTGAATTCAAGGACTGGAGCCATCACTCAAGCTGCCATATTGTTTTCTAACTCAACAATGACAGAATGCAGTCAGCTAGTAACTCCAGAGAGGCATGAGGAACTCCATTGTGTGTAGGCACTACGTAAACTTTAAGGGCGAATAGTGGGTTTTCATCGATTGGAACAAGCCTCAATGTGCATTTCAATGGTGTTGTTTTCTGTGTTATGTGTAAACAGCCAGTTTATTACCAATATCATCTATAACAAGATCCATATGAAATGTACTATCTACTCCTGGTTCAGAGTATTGTACAAAGACACTATAATAAACTTCCTTAAAAGACTTTCAAGTACTGTAATTATGCAAAAAGAGTCCATGGAGCATCATTCAAGAGTCTCGAGACATGGGATTAGCCAGATATCCCTCCAGGGAAGGACCTAGCCAAGGGGTGGCTGTAAGGAGACCACCAAACACCACCATATTAAACAGCCCTTTCATTCACTATTCAACTCAATTTATGAGTCTGATGATATGACAAGTGAAATCCCAAGGCCAGGTAGCCATCCATAGACAGCTGTTTTGGGCTGTTGCCCCTCATCAGCGCGAAATAGGATTCTGTCTCTATGGACTCTTTTTGCATATTTATATTTCCCAGGGGGCAGTGCACCTAGGTTTTTACTGTGTTGAGAATATTAATAGCAGCTTACAGTGTATTCTGTAGCTGGTCAGTGATCATTTACTCTGGAAGTTCTGTAATTCGCAACTTATATGTAACTGATTTTACATTCTGTGAATTCTCAAATGTTACAATCATTTATATGAGAAAGCCATGACCACTAGAGATGAGCGAATACAATTTGAGCGAGTAGGTATTCGATCTAATATTGCGGTATTCGAAAGATTCGAATTCAATCGAGTATGAGGCGGGAAAAATTTGAAATCCCTCCCATCGCAGTTAGCGCTTTTTTTAATCCAATTACCATGCAGGGAGGCCGTAAGGGACCCTGGGAGTATGCACACAGCGCAAAAACGGCATCTACCCTCATTGGATAGCTGAACCACATGACCTCAAATCTTAAATACTTGGCTCCCGCCTCTCGACCGCAGATGAGCTTTCAAATTAGCCAGGGAAAGATCCTGCAGCAGGGAGAGATAGGTTTTAGTAGCGTTTTGGTTAGGCAGGATTACTACAGAACCCAAAAGTCCTTTTCAGGGCTAAGATCAAGCGAAAAAGTCATCTCTGCATCCAAAGCTTCTCAGTGCTAAGAAATAGATGATATAACAGCAGCATCAGCAGCAGGTGTATTCATTCCAGTACCCTGTGTGTACAAGTGACTTATAGTGTCCCTGTTTAACTCAACTAAGGGCACGTTATACATATTGTTCCAGTAGCCCACTAAGGGCACCTGATATATATTGTTCCAGTAGCCCAGTAAAAGGAACGTGATACATATTGTTCCAGTAGCCCAGAAAAAGGCACGTTATACATACTGTTCCAGTAATGTTCGTACAGCAATACACGTGAATAACATGATGCTCTGCACATTGGAATCATGTATGTAACACTGCGCAAGAAATATGAACGAAATGTGTGAACATTGCCGTAAATGTTCGTAAAGTGTTCGCAAATATTTTTCCTTCGCAACTGCAGAGAGTGGCATTATACTGCGATTTTGGGGTGTTGGATGCACCCAGGCAGGCTCCCCCTAATGTCCCAGTGTCATTCCGGAGGTGTTGGCATCGTTTAGGGAGGTTTTATGGGGGACTTGGTGACCTCCAAGTGGTCGAATTTTGATTTCCAAGTTCCGCAAATTTTTCTCCCATAGACTATAATGGGATTGAATACTCGTTCAAATAGTCGAATATTGGTGCCTATTCGATTCGAATGCTCGAAAGTCGAATATTTCACTACTCGCTCATCTCTAATGACCACCCATTGGACTCTTCGGCTATGTTTATACTATGTAAAACTACGGCTGTAGTTCTCGCCGCAGAGGGTGGGACATAGCTTTATTTTTAATGGGATCCCGGCCGGAGCGTACACACATCGTGTGCGCTCCGGCCGGGATCCCGTGCGGCGCTGGAAAAAACTGACATGTCAGTTTTCTGTGGCCGGAATTCAGCTCCGGCTCCGGCCGCTTGCTTCACTGTGGGCTATGGGAAGCTCTGATGCAGGTGCACGCTGATGCGCCCGCATCAGAGCTCCGCGGCTGGAAAGATCACCCGGCCGGTACCTAAGTACGGAACGGCCGGTTGTTCATGTAATGTGAACATATCCTTAAAGGGAGTCCAATAAGGATTTAAGCCAAATTTTTCCTGTACAAAACTGCAGAAGCCCTGCTTCTCTGACAGTCATAAACAATAAAAAATTATGTCCATAGATACTACAGAGAGAGGATAGGAGAAGGCTACTATAGTTTTTTTCTTAACATAGACTTATAGACTCCAAATAACATGGATTGGTACTTCATGACCACTCATGCACCCTTTAAAACTTATTAGCATGATGTGCGGCTAATAACAATGATTTTATTGGCCACACAAAGATGCCATCAGCAGACGAACAAATGTTTTTTCATTCATCGGCTGAATGCTGACACTATAACATGGGCCAGTTATGGGGAATGTTTTTAGGATCTATGTGAATGATAGCTCTGCAGAATAAGTTGACACTATATGAATAAATATAATATTATTATTATTATTATTATTATTATTATTATTATTATTATTAACACTCCAGCCATTCCTAGCATCAGATAATACAAATTATAATGCGTATAACAATTCAACATTGTTAACCTTCTGTCCATACTTTCATTTCTCATATATT
This sequence comes from Dendropsophus ebraccatus, assembly GCF_027789765.1. NCBI lineage: Eukaryota > Metazoa > Chordata > Amphibia > Anura > Hylidae > Dendropsophus > Dendropsophus ebraccatus. The sequence goes on along the minus strand of NC_091464.1, from coordinate 87,853,856 downwards.
ATAGATCATTTCTCATATATATTATAGATCCATCACTCATTTATGATCAGCTAAATCCTATACGCAAAAATATAAATTTCCACCCCCAGTCAATGTTTATTTCCTTGCGAGTTACTTTTATACAGCTTTATACAAAATTAAAACCCATAAAATATTCTTCTGTCATGATTTATGCACTTACTATATCATTTCATTCCGAAGGCAACATGTGTTTATACAAATTACATACGCGGTACACACACACGGCCTGTCTGCCTTACCTCCATGCCAAGCTTACTTATAAAGATTACCATGTCCCGTCCACAAAAGAATGTTTTTTAGATTAGCTGAAGATGTAAGAAAATAGCTGAAAGATGCACATATTTTATCTCCACATCTAACTAATCCCACTATCCCCAAAGGTCTGGTGTAAGCATATGAAAATGATAATCCCAGTCATCCTAGCAAAGTGTATGAAAAATATTACATGCAGCTGTTACCAGAGATCGAGATATAATGAGAGATCGAAGAAAGTTGAGAAAGCCACGAGAAGTCAGGTCTACTGTACATTGCCGGCTATTGCAGGTTATTGTTATATATCCTCACACCTTCATCTGTCGTGAATCTAGAGATATTCACACTTAACCTCTAAAGGAGTCTAGTTTACCGAAATCTATACTAATAATCAGGTTTTCGACACCTTTATCCTGCGTTGACACCTAATGCCATAAAGTATGACTACAATTTGCTTTGTGGTTTTGTTGTGTGTATTGAGCAGAAATGCTACGAAATGTATATAAAAAAATTTAATATGAAATTTGATGTGATATTGTACAGTAGATTTTGTTAGATGAGGATTTTCCCATTGCAAGTCACTATGGGGTAAATTCATCAAGGGCTTTGCGCCTATTTTTAGATGAATAATTAGATTTTTCACCCATTTTTGATCTAAGTTCTGTTTATGAACCAGTATTCTACGGGTGAATGTTTTTTAGATGCAACTTTTTTTTAATCTGCCTGTTTTAAGTATTCACCCGAAAGTTCGGATAATCCGGGATTAGCGCCCAATTTATCATTTGCAGCTTTTAAAAAAGTCTCATAAACAGGTGCAGGCCTACGTCTGGTCAGTACCAGGTGAATATAATTGCGCAATTTTTGCATTTTTTGCGACTTTTTACTTAGCTACATTCACTATGGCAGTACTACATTTTAATGAATCAGTCACAAGCTATTGGAACAAAATACACACCAATCCCCATTAGAATAGTTGCGCACATTAGACTCCTTAGTACATGTCTGCCTATGTCTTTAGATAGTATTAAAATTAAAATTAAAATAAAAAATTAAAACCCACAATAAATTATTATAACATACAGCAATATTTGCCATTTAAATGCTGTTAAAAAAATCTAGTGAAGACCAATGGTATTTACATAGTATAATGCCACCTGGTGTCCAAATTGCATAGCAATGTGTCCACTTAATGAGGACGCACATGCTCAGTCACTCTCCCCTCAGATAGCTTCATAGTGACATTGGACAGACCCCTAGATCAATATTCTGCATTAATATCAGTAGCCCTATGTGTTGTGTTTTACAAGAAAGATATCTAACCCATATTTTCCAGGATTATGGTAAAGGTTTCTTTTTTTCTCCAAACAACAGCACTGCACCTAGATTCCGTCAACAACATGATCCTGCAAATATAGGAGCAGGGACTCCTGTCTACTTTAGGACTCCCTGCAGTAATAAGCAGCTATGCATATACTGTAGACATAGCCATTCAAATTTTCCAAAGCACCTGGCCTGGTGAACGTACAGTGTAAAGCTGGGTTCACACACTGTATACTTCAGGCAGTATTTGGTCCTCAAGTCAGGTCCTCATAGCAACCAAAACCAGGAGTGGATTGAAAACACAGAAAGGCTCTGTTCACACAATGTTGAAATTGAGTGGATGGCCGTCATATAACGGTAAATAACTGCCATTATTTCAATATAACAGCCGTTGTTTTAAAATAACAGCAAAAATTTGCCATTAAATGACGGCCATCCACTCAATTACAACATTATGTGAACATAGCCTTTCTGTGTTTTCAATCCACTCCTGGTTTTGGTTGCTATACAGCCTCACAAATACAGCCTCAAATATACATAGTGTGAACCCAGCCCAAGGCTGTGTTCACACACAGTGAAAACAAAGGCTGCTGTTTTACATGTTCCTGTGATTTATACTGCCATATCAGCCGCAAGAACATCATTTTATTTGTATTTTGATTGTGGGCACATTTGGATGTGCCTGCAATTCAATTAACCATAGAACTTTGTGTAATGTACGGCCATCAGAACGGCCATACATTGTGTGCACAGAGCAGGAACAATGGCCATTGTGCACTAGCGGCCTCAAATAATTGACAGGTCAACTACTTATTTGGCCGTAGCAAACAATGGCCGCCGTTCAGTACAATATGTGAACGATGGCCAATGTTCTCATAGAGGTCAATGCAGCGCATTATTTTAAGACAAAAATGGCCATTGTTTTAATCGCCAACAACGGCTGTTCTTGTCATACAAAATACATTGTGTGAACATAGCCTAATAGTGAGTGGAGATCACTGGCATCACTGCTCACACAAACATTCTTCTGAATTACACCTGTATGGCACTGAGAGGTTCTGTGTGTGTATGAAAGCCAATGTTGTAGCTCCACCATGCTTATAATAATAGGTTCTATATTGGTAGATACAACCCATGTACAAGAGTAGCGTAGTTTTGGGAGAAAACCACAATTTCCAATCCTGGACAAACCCTTTAAATATATTTACACACTCAGCAATTTCCGAATCCTGTTGGAGCACATTTCATTAATCTGTTTTAATGAAGCTTGGTGGAGGAGACCTGTCTGATACTACTTATAGGCTCGGCAGCCCTTCTTAGCCTAACCTACTGAGTAGCTGGCCCAGGCATGTCCTAGCTCAGCTCTGAGCAGGAGGTGGGTCAGAAACCCTGCTGACTTTCTTCTATAACACATATCAGCTCAGTCAACAACCCCATAACACTACGTAGCTTAGATGGTGTGACCATGCCAGAGCTAACCCCATATCTGCTAGAAGCTTCTACAATACACAAAGGGTCCTTAATCATTGAAGCTTGGAAATTTGTCAAAATCTAATAATGCGTTTTCCATATTCTTCATAACAATAACCTCCACTGTTAATGTAGTAGAACTGCCGCTCCAATGCCGATTCCCTCTGTCTGGCACAATGGTGAACGTGCTGTTAAGAAAGTCATCAATCTGATAAGAATTCTCTCAGCGTATATAATTGGAAGCTCTGTCCTGGTTTACTTAGCACGGAGCCCAGAGAGGTTTTTGAAGTAGTTCATACCCTTGCTTTCTACTGGGGCTTGTTTTTTCCATCTCCCCTGTTGTATGTATTAGCGAATAATATGCTAAAAATAGTCTCCTAAAATGTCTGTTAGGCAGAAGCTAATGAGGAAGCGGCAGGGGAGCATGTCTTCAAGAAAAGATTTCATTGAAATAAATTGGTGAGATAATTACTGTGGCACAGATAGATTCACCAAACAATAGGGATATGGAATGAAGATGATGTCTCGGGAATGCTTCATTAGACTGCGATATTACTAATCAAGGGTCTGATATACAGTCATCCCTGGAATCTTCTGTAGGCGTTCCTCTGACCTGGGAAGGCAGTTAATGTGATTCTAGAGTATTATTATTTCGGAACTAGGCACCGCCTGTCACCAAAGAAGAAAAACTTTTGATATGTCATAGCGATATCTCAAAAGTCTTTATCAGTCGGGGTCTGAATGTTCAGACTGTGACTTATCTGGAGAATAAGCCAGGAGAAGTCCACTCTATATGGGATAGTCTCGCTCACAGAGTGGGGAGAGAGGTGTGTGTGCCACCACTCATTCGTCCAATCAGTCATGGTCTGAACACTCAGGAACTGACCAATAAAAATGTTTGTGACATGCCAAAAAAAAGAAAGAATTGTTCCAAGGTAATGGCAGAAGATATTGTTGAACGCTGATGGCTATTAATCCCAGGTTACATGGACCATATACTGTATACAAACAGCAACAGTCCAACAGAATCAGCGATGGTTCAAAAGGGCTCAAAAATATAATGTGTGATCAGGTACAGACACAAAGTTTCAACCACTAGGGTCTTTTTCAAGTACACTTGATAAAGACCCTAGCTGTCGAAATGTTGTGTCTGTATTTGAAAAATTTGTGAACCCTTTTGAACCATCACTGATTCTGTTTCCACATATGTATTTCTGTGACATGTCACATGTTTTTTTTCTTATTTTTTTTGCAATATGTACTTTTTGAAAAAACACTTTCGTCAAAACTAACATGCTTTTTAAAAAGCAAAGCAGAAATTTGCTAAAAATTCTCACAAATCATAACAGTTGGACCCAAATGCTGGTGCCTAAATGTCCTCATACACTTTAGACTGTTGTTGGCTGAACCCCCCGCTCGCAACAGATTCAGCTGTCAGTCTAGCGTGTATGGGGCCATCCTGAACCACCCTGCCCTCCCCATAGAGAAATTAGGAGAGCTCAGCCGTGCCCAATGACCCTGTGTATGGGAAGGACGGGAGATATAACTGTTATTGAAGGTGTATGAGGATCTTAAGGGGTTCCAAAGATCCTTCTTCCACACATAGGGAGACACTACTATAATAAATGGTATGTGGGTGTGATGAGACATAGTTATACATAAAAAAAAAATTCATCCGGCAGGGGCAGGGGGGTGCATCACAAACAATCCCAACTCGCCTCTCCCCTTGCCTCTCCAGCACTGGATTGACGCTCTGGGCCCCCCACCGGGCTCTGGTATCTCCAGCGCAGCCGATGTGATGGACTGCCTACCAAGCTAGTCAGTGACACCGCTGTAGTCACCTATTGGCCGAGCGCACAATCCATCAGCCGGGATGGGTATTTTCCCCCAATTCTTGATTAGAGCTCAGGGTAAAATGCCTACCAGCGGGGTCCCAGAGCCTGTGAACTGGAGCTTTGTGGCACAGGGTGAGGTAAGTAATGATTGTTTATTATGTTCTCACCTGCCAATGCCAGCGGTGATTTTTTTTAAATCACTGGACTTATCCTTTAGTAGGATAGGCAGGATAAAGATGCTCATACACCCTCAAAAGCTGTTGGATGAATATTCGTTCAACTGACATATATCGCAGCTTTGGTGGTAGCTTCTTCTGGAAAAAAAGAAGGTCAGACAGTCCAGCATGTCTAGGTAGAGTCAGGAGGCCTTCACACACATTATAAGTTGACTCACCATTAAAGTAGAAGTCCCATGGAAGGACAAAAACTGGTGGAGAAAGGAAAATAATAAAGAACTGAACTCACCTGTTTTTGTGCTGCTGATGCGCTACTCCCAGGTCCCGTTCACAGCATCCGTTCTCCAGCTGAAACGTCATGGCCCGGCTGAGTGATCGCTGGCTCAGCCAATCAGTGACTGGGGTGTTGTCCCGTTCCAGTCACTAATTAGCTGGGCGGGCAATCACTCAGCTCGGGTCGTGACATTGCATCTAGCAGAGCTGCAAGTCACTGGCTGATGTGAACGGCACCTGGGACTAGTGCATTGGAGGCACGGGCACAGGTAAGTGCAGTTCTTTATTTTCCTGCTCCCACCAGCCTGTCTGCAGGTTTTGTCCTTCCACAGGACTTCTCCTTAAAAAAATAAAATAAAATAAAATAAAATAATGATCATTATCATGACAACCATCCAAAGAAAATTCTGCAAAGTGACATTGTGTGAACATGGCCCAATACTAAAGGAGCAATATTTTAATCTATTTTATATAAGAAAAATTGTACAGTTCCCTATGTTATAATTCTTTGTGAAATAAAAACTGGAAGGCTCCAATAAGTAAATACAGTGAATTCCTTAAACACCGTACCACTGTTTTTCCAGATATATGATACAATAACTGGAACCGGAATGCCATGATTCACGGTGGAAAAAGTATAAACACTATGCGATAAAAAAAAAAAGTTATACCCGTTAAAATCCCCTTATTTTGCCAACAACAGCAGAATCATTGGGGCTGGTGCCTTTGAAAACAGCAGGTACTGTAGCTATAGCGATGATTCCTAATCTACAGCTTAGCGCAGATTTTAACTTGCTTCAATTCCTCGTTTTGTAAGAAAGTTCTAATACCTTCCTTACAAATTGTGTTGTGATGACGGGAGACAAAATCAGATCTAATCCAATAAAAGGGATTGGAATGCTCTTCAGAATGACTGAGACTTTATTCACAGCAAATCCGTCTTTTCTTCTCGGTAACAGTGACAGGAAATCAGTAATGCTTCTTTGGTTGCACATGTACCCACACAGTTGGTGCTTGTATAGCAGTCAACGCTTTATGGTTAGGTGTCTGTATTTGAGTCTGATACTGTATTTAGTTCAATTGATGTAGCAATGAGGCCATGAAGGCAGCGCTAAGAGCTTGGCGAGGTTCTCCATGGTCCTGGGGGGGGGGGGGGTTCAATTTTTTTTTTTTTTTTTATATGTAAGAGGGAGTCAGCAGTATTGACCTACACTATCCCTTAGAGCCCTATTCGGCAAAGTAATTATTGGTGAAACGGGGCCCTATTAACTTGTGTAATAGGTAGACGGATCAGCAGAAGAATGAGCAAATGCTTATTCATCGTCTGATCCTATTGTGCTAACATGTCAAAATTGCCCTGTGTGGGTAATAGAGAATGTGCGGCCGATGAATGAAGTAATCCAGTGATCATTCATTCAGTCCTTCCTGCATGTTAGTAGAGCTGTGTATTAGGCTCCATAAACGAGCACCCATCTACTAGATCAGCGGTCATGTAGAGCATGCATCAGCCCATCTAAAATTTGAACAAATCTACAGTTAGGGCTCTATGACACAGGAGGATTAAAATTAAAATTTACACGATAATCGTTTTTTTTGTGAATTCAGTGATCGATCGAAAAATTGTGTGTTTTGTTGATCTATTGAGTTGAACCTAAAATCATTGTTAATCCTTTGATAATTGTACACTTGAATTCCACATTCATTCGCTAATCGTTCAGTATAATTTCACATTGTTTGTTCTTTTGCTGGGATCAGATGGAGTAAACGGTCGTAGAAACGGTTGTAACTGATGACTGTTGTTTTGTGTAATATGGTGAACGATTTCAGGTAACTCTCGTCAGCGTTTATCGTTAATTGTTTAAAATAGTTTTGTCTATGGACGATAAGAGTCACCCAGCAAAAATCTAATGAATCTTTCATCAATTCAATTAGTCAGGTGTCCCGAGTCCCCAGAAAAAGTCTGAAATGAGATTGGAAAGATAGAAAACTCGGAAATCTGAATAACTTTTACAAGGCTAAATGAATTGATGGCCGATTTATTAGATTTCTGTTTAGCAAATCTTTCTGTACAGGTCAATGCTCAATTACTGTAAATAAGTACTGATGTCATAGATGAATGCTTGTTTATGAAGCCTATTACACTTGGCAACTCTAACTATATAAAACCGTATTGTATTGTATAAGTGTATGTACCCAAGGATTGTTGGGTAATAGCTGGCGAATTGTCATTAGTAGTGGCACCTGCAGGGGAGATAACCATTAGTTATCTCTCCCAACCTTCACATTCACAGCAACATTCAGCATAGCCATGTATTTCTATGTTCTTTATGGGGAGTGAAGTGTTATGCTTCAGCAAGAGCTCTGGCTGAGGCTTATTGCTCTGAGAAAAAAGGGGACACCGGACCCCTATCTCTACCGATATCATGTTGGTGAATGATTAGGAGATCCCCATACATCTATTACTGACAACTGAAGCCACCGCCAGTGGTGGCTATGTCCAACAAAAATTATGGAGATGTTTAGTAACCTCAGATAAGTTAAAGTGCATGGGTGGCAAGTAGTAAAGAAAGCTGCGGGCACTCACCGATATGATGCGATGCTTCTTTATTTCATAACAGATAAAATGGATACATGTATCTTACGGGACGGCAGACACCACGATCCTACACAGACAGCGTACTCATGACGGCCATTTTGCGCGCATGCGTGCTTCCTCAGATAAGTTAAAGTGGACTTATTAGCACAAAAACAGGAAAACATATGCCCATAGACCTTCAGGATTCTATCACCTTAGTCCTTTTGAGTGGGGAGATATAAGCTTTTTTTTTATTAATATGCCTTAATGAGGCTCAAAAGCTCCAGGGATGGGGGTCTCCCAGCATGACCAAATCCCACTGAAATCTAGATAGATAGATAGATAGATAGATAGATAGATAGATAGGAGATAGATAGTAGATAGATAGTAGATAGATAGATAGATAGTGGAGCCTCAGTTGCGAGTCTCAAGCCAGATATCCCTCCAGGGAAGGAAAGCCTGTTGCCAAGGGGTGCCTCCCAGTGGAGAAATCACAAAACTAATGATACGTAGCCTCTTAAATCCCACTGAGCTGGGAGTATTGGAACATAAATAGGAAAATACCAGGGTGACCCCTTTTGGGCCAAAGTTGTGAGTATTGCGACATGACAAGGGTCTACCAAAGCCAGGCATCCATCCAGATAGATAGATATACTTTAACTGATAAGCTTGCTGTGCCTTTGTGAGTACAATGCATCAGGTCTAGAGATGAGCGAGCATGCTTGTCCGAGCTTGGTACTCGTTCGAGTATTAGGGTACTCCATGGTGCTCGTTACTCGGACGAGCATCTCGCAATACTCAAGACAATTGCATCTTCCTCTTCCTGCATGAACCCTACATGTCGATAGTAGCGATTGGCTGGTCAGATCAGATGACCGGGGCATATAATAATCAGTTCCCATAGTACTCGCGTCAGACGCAGGCTGAAAGAGATTAGGGAGAGAACTATTGTCTGTCAGGGAGAGTGTTAGGCAGGGAATTAGTGTGCGGTTAGGCAGGAATCCCACACAAAGGACCCAACAGTCCTTCTAAGGGCTTAACATTTTTAAAACTTTTTTTTTGCTACTCTTGGCTGCTGGCTTAAACCTGTAGTGCAGCTGTCAGTAGTCAATTTGTCCTGTTGCTGATATTACCTTGGCTGGCTGGGATCTGTAGTTCAGCTATACCTATCCTCACTGTGCTGTGTCCTGTGCAACGGGTGCCTTACAATAATAAAAAAAAAGGACCAGTTACACACATACTCTATATGATTACCCCCAAAATTGCTGTCAGTAGTCAATTTGTCCTGTTGCTGACATTCTCTTGGCTGGCTGGGATCTGTAGTTAATTTTTGAGTGGTTCACCTGCTTCCTCATCCAAGTTGTTCACTGTGTTCTCACCACCATGCTGTGTCAGGCCAATTTATGAGTGGTTCAGCTGCTACCTCAGTCTAACTTGGTCTCTCTGTTGTCACTGCCATGCTTTGTTGCACCTAGTTGGGTGTTTTCCTAACATGTGCCAGCATATGTGCGCCGGGTGCAGGAACCAGGTGACACTTTGAAAAGAGGGCTGCGCCACTGGGATCACCGGGCCAGCTCCGCCAAGGTAGTAAATAAATAAATAAAAATCTGTAATTGTAACAATACATTGGCTTTAAATGAACCCCCAATTTATGTCATTGTCTGCTTATCAGCAACCAGTCTATCAATCATAGCTAATGCCTCTACTTATCTGTACTTTTGCTCTACCTCCCATGACCAGTCATACTGTAGGATCAATTGGATAAGACATTGTGTGGTTGTTGAAATAAATGGGTCATCCCTGTCGTATTTTCCCTGCCATACCCTACCATTGGAAAACCCAGCGCATTGACCCACAACCATTATCTCTATCAGTTTGAGATATTTTTCTCATTTCACGTAAAAGCTTCATGACTACCTCAAGGTCAAACAAGCCTAAAAAAATTATAATAATACTTTCCCTTTTGAAAAAACAAAAAACTACTTAGTTGAAAATGTTCACTTCTCAGCGCACAAATAATGACAGTCAGTAAAAAGCACATTAGTAAACTGTTTATGAAAACACTTCTGAAAGTTCCCGTTGTATGCATTTACGGGCGGCCATTATCGCCAATAAGTATATAATTATTAACATGCATCTGAATTCCCGCAGCTCAATGAATGTCGATGTTTAAAAGATATTAAATGAATTGCAATTCACTTCAAAACGCCACTCGCTGACAATACTCCGTATGTACACGGACATCCAGCACACACAGATCTCTATTAATTTTCGAGCCTTTTAATAGCGCAAGTGTTTTCATTAGTTACGTTCTAGTAGCATATTAGAAACATCTGCTCACTTGCCACCACTAATAGAAAATGTCAGTTCATTTGTCTCCAGGCCCAACATGCTCCTCGATAAGTGTACCAAAGCTATATCCCAGCTGCTAGCTCTTGATACAAAGCCAGATATAGTCAACAACCATTTATATGCAAACCATTACTCCTTGCCAACCATAAATATTTTCCTCTTCTTTCTCCTTTCCTGCCCAGCTCCATCTCCTGTCACTGTAATTAGAAAAGACCGGACATCTCGAAACAGTATTGCCCTTTCTTGGCAAGAGCCGGAACACCCAAATGGGATCATCTTGGACTATGAGGTCAAGTACTATGAAAAGGTGGGAATTACAGCAAAATGTTAACAAACGCTATTGTATCGCCAAGAATAAGTCTGTGAAGTTTTCCAAGTGTTATTGATAGGAACTGTTGTAAGGAATCCATTAGAGAATTTTGGAGAAACTTTTTTTTTTTTTTTACTGTATTTAGATGTTTAGAGTTCATTGTTGTTGTTGTTCAACTTGTTTTAACTTCTTCCTTATGCAGCAATTTCTGGCAAAAGTGTTGGGGTTTTTTTCTGTTTTCTGTTTTTTTAAAAAAATATATCTTTTTTTTCTTTCTTTTTTTTTTTTTTCATCTCTAAATATAAGTTATACATATTTGTAAATTACTTCTACTTAAAACACTAAAGTCTTCCAGAACTTATCAGCTGTTGTGTGTCCTGCAGGAAGTGGTGTATTCTTTCCAGTCTGACACAGTGCTCTCTGCTGCCACCTCTGTCCATGTCAGGAACTGTCCAGAGCAGTGGCAAATACACATAGAAAGCCTCTACTGCTTGGGACAATGTCTGACATAGATAGAGGTAGCAGCAAAGAGCACCATGTCGGGCTGGACAAAACACTTTCACATTTCCTTCAGGACATAAAGCAACTCATAAGTATGAAATTTACGAATGTGAATAACTTTATGGCACCAACTGATTTAAAAAGTTTTTCCCCCGCCCGTCGGAGTACCCCTTTAAGACTGCCAAGATAGTCATGTAAAGGCTTGTTTTTTTGCAAAGTGAGTTTTATCTTTATTAGAACCATTTAGTGTACCATATAATTTAGCAAGAAACCACAAAAAAAGAAGTGTAAGAGAATTTTTTTTAATCACATTACATAGTTTACCCAGTAACATAATTTGTAGTACTGAAAAAAGACATACATCCATTCAGTTTAGCCTATTACTCAGCAGTGTTGATCCATTGTTCAGCCATTGTGACGTTGGTTGATTTGGTTCCTTTTTGTAGACGATAGTCAACCAAATCATTGTTGATATAGGTTCTGACCTATAATCGTCGGGCGCCGACTGCACACTGCTACGTGTAATAGGACGTGCGCGGCCGACGCTGACAATATGCAAAGGGGAAAAGAGGAATACATACCTATCCAGGTTGCAGGGCTCCCCTTCCTCTGTGCTTCTCCCCGGGTCCCGCACGCTGCAGCTTCAGAGCAGCCTGTCTTAGCTGACAGGCCGCTCAGCCAATCACAGGCCAGGACTGCCGTGGCCAGTGATTGGCTGAGCAACCTGTCAGCTGAGACAGGCTGCTCTGAAGCTGGAGCGCACGGGACCCGGGAAGAAGCACAGAGGAAGGGGAGCCCTGCAACCTGGATAGGTAATATATATCGGTAACAATGTCCCTGCAGCCCTTGCTAAATGATTATTGGGCTGTGTAATAGGCCCAGTAAACAAGTGCTGATCTAGCAGATGGGCGCTTGTTTACAGGTATTATCGGGCCCCCATCGGCCCATGTAATACCACCCTTAGACTACAATGATGATGGTGATACCAAATTTATATAGTCTTTGGGGGACATTTACCAAAATGCATCCCGGCATATGCCACAGAAATGGGGCAGATTTGTCCCTTTTCCATGGTGTACACCAGCTGTATCCCCCTCTCGTCTGATGGGTGGGCACCAGATGTCAAAGTGGGGAGAAGGTGTAGCCTCCTCCCATGCCAAATTTATCACGATTTATAATATTTATAATTTATTTATACATAGGTTAGGTCATCATTTTAACAGCTGTCATTGTGAGGTCAAAAAACGCATCTTTTTTTTATAATAACGGCCATCATTGCACAAGTAACTTCCGTTATTTGGTCTCAAAATGACATACGTCACAAAAGACGACCGTCAAATTGCCAAAAAATGTTGGTGTGTGAACACAGCCTTCAATTCCATTTTAACTACTGTACTTGGCAACACATAGCAGAGGTTGCAAACAGGCACCAGAGGGGGCCAGCCCTGTTTAATAACCTACATGCCCCAGTCACTCTTGGTAAATGGCTGGGATCAGAGTTATCTCCAATCTCACACACTATTGCCTAGGTTATGTAACTCTGTTGCTTGACTTAGGTTTCAAATTGTTTCTGTAAATTCCTGAAAGTTTAATATAAAATTGAACAGTCAAAACGATCACAGTGATCTGCATACAGGAACGTCACACAGTTATGGAATACATTATTATATACATGTAGCTCCCTACAACATACGACTTCCAGAAAATGCAGAATTTATGGACTGATCAAACGTCAGTGGAATTTCAGTTGGACTTTTAAATTAAAACATCACAAAGCTTTATACAGCTTTAAAAGTGAATTATCTGATGGCTCAGACTAATTACCAGATATTTCAGACTTCAAACAATGCTATCTGGGTGAAAATAATGGGTTTCAGATGTTAGATATCCTGCCCAACAAGCAGCTGAAAACCATAACTGTGCATACAGGAATTCATATAAAAATTGTGAATCACATAGGAAGCCTAACATTATAAGGCTGGGTTCACACTACGTATATTTCAGTCAGTATTGCAACCAAAACCAGGAGTGGATTAAAAACACAGAAAGGATCTATTCACACAATGTTAAAATTGAGTGGATGGCCGTCATATAACAGTAAATAACGGCCATTATTTCAATATAACAGCCGTTCTAAAATAACAGCAAATATTTGCCATTAAATGGCGGCCATCCACTCTATTTCATCATTGTGTGAACAGATCCTTTCTGTGTTTTTAATCTACTCCTGGTTTTGGTTGCAATACTGACTGAAATATACGTAGTGTGAACGCAGCCTAAATATACAAGACTAGCATGCTCCGTTCTCCTGTCCTCATAAGAGTAGCCTGCCATGTGTGGATTCCCATAATAACACTATTTACTGTTTGTTTTTTGTTTGTTTTTTTTCTATAGATTTTAACAACAATATATATATATTTTTTTTTTTCAAAAGCAGGAACAGGAAACTAGCTACACCATCCTGAGAGCCAGAGGTACGAATACGACCATCGGTGGTCTTAAGCCGGATACTACATACATTTTCCAGATTCGGGCCCGGACGGCTGCTGGTTATGGATCTAACAGTCGCAAGTTTGAATTTGAAACAAGTCCCGATTGTAAGTATTTATATGTTATATGTAGAGGAGGGAATTTACAGTAAGTTTGGGTTTGTTCAAACCTGGGTGCTGAGCATTTAAATTCCTCTACCTGGAGAAGATGGATACAACCCTAAGGGTCCTATTAGACAAAGCCATTTTTAACGATTAAGGATTAGTGATCGCAAACAAGATTGTTATTACACAGGACAATAGTGGTTAGTTACAATAGTTAGAGCAATCGCTACTATGACCATTAAGGGTCCATTTACACAGAAAGATTATCGGCCAAAGATTTGAAGCCAAAGCCAGAAATGGATTTGAAAAGAGGAGAAATCTCAGGCTTTCCTTTATGACCTGATCTCTGTTTATAGTCTGTTTCTGGCTTTGGCTTCGAATCTTTGGCAGATAATCTCTCAGACAATCTTTCTATGTAAATGGACCTTTACTCCATCTGATCCCAGCAAAAGAAGCAACGATTTGGAATTATGGTGGAAGCCAAAGCCAGGGACAGACCATAAACAGGGAATGGGTCATAAAGGAAAGACTGAGATTTCTTCTCTTTTCAAATCCATTCCTGGCTTTGGCTTCCAAAATCTTTCAGATAAATCTGCCTCTGTAAACGCACCATTACACTGAACGATTAGCGAACGAATGTGGAATTAAAGCGAATGATTAACGATGATTTTAAGGTCAGATCTAAATGAACAACAACACACTAACGGTTTTTTTGATCATTCCCTGCAATTACACAAAACAATAATCGTTTAAATTCAAACAATATAACGATTTTCTGCACAATAATTGTCTCGTGTACTAGGGCCCCAAGACCTTATTACACGTTCCTTATATACAGACGGTGTGCAAGAGAACAGAGTTCAGAGTTCCCAGCATCATGTGTTTTATGATCTCGGGAGCTTTAAATCAGTTTGAATTTTTGCAGCCGTGAAGCTGTGTCAGAACAGAACAGTGAAGATTTAAATTTGGAGCTCCCAGCATCATAATGATACATGATGTCAGGAGGTCCGTGAATCTGGTCTGTAGCACATCTTCGGTGCATGGACTGTATTTAGAGAACATGCCTCCTAAGGCTGCAGCCATCTTCTCCAGCCAGCAGGGATTCAAATGCCGAGCATTCAAATTCACACAAACCCAAATAATAAACACACATAAAAAATAACACTACCCACTCATTTCCGTACCTATCCACTGCCGTATCGCCACTCTGGGATCCCCGCCAGCCACCAGGATCCTCTTCTAAGCCCACATCATGACCCAGCTGATTGACAGCCCACTCATCTAGTTAGGGACTGGGGTGGGACTGCACTCCAGTCACTGATTGGCTGAGTCTGCTGTCCATCAGTCGCATTAGGCATTTTCCCCCAAGACATGACGTCACCACAACTCGGGGGGAGGGGGGGGCACCTTCCGACTACCAAAGTTTATCATGTTCATTTAAGGAGATGTCCGGTGAAATTTTTTATTAAATTATTGTACTGCCCCCCAAAAGTTATACAAATCACCAATATACACTTATTACGGGAAATGAAAAGTGCTTTTTTCCCTGCACTTACTACTGCATCAAGGCTTCACTTCCTGGATAACATGGTGATGTAACTTTCTGGATAACATGGTGATGTCACTTCCTGGATAACATGGTGATGTCACTTCCTGGATAACATGGTGATGTCACTTCCTGGATAACATGGTGATGTCACTTCCTAGATAAACATGGTGATGTCCCTTCCTGGATAACATGGTGATGTCACTTCCTGGATAACATGGTGATGTCACTTCCTGGATAACATGGTGATGTCACTTCCTGGATAACATGGTGATGTCACTTCCTAGATAAACATGGTGATGTCCCTTCCTGGATAACATGGTGATGTCACTTCCTGGATAACATGGTGATGTCACTTCCTGGATAACATGGTGATGTCACTTCCTGGATAACATGGTGATGTCACTTCCTGGATAACATGGTGATGTCACTTCCTGGATAACATGGTGATGTCCCTTCTGGATATAATGGTGATGTCACTTTCTGGATAACATGGTGATGTCACTTCCTGGATAACATGATGAAGTCACAACCCGACTCCCAGAGCTGTGCGGGCTGTGGCTGCTGGAGAGGATGATGGCAGGGGGACACTGAGGGACACATGGCACTGGATGGACACTGAGCATCCCTCTGCCATCATCCTCTCCAGCAGCCACAGCCCACACAGCTCTGGGAGTCGGGTCGTGACATCACCATGTTATCCAGGAAGTGACATCACCATGTTATCCAGGAAGTGACATCACCATGTTATCCAGGAAGTGACATCACCATGTTATCCAGGAAGTGACATCACCATGTTATCCAGGAAGTGACATCACCATGTTATCCAGGAAGTGAAGCCTTGATGCAGTAGTAAGTGCAGGGAAAAAAGCACTTTATAAGCATTTCCCGTAATACCTGTATATTGGTGATTTGTATAACTTTTGGGGGCCAATACAATACTTTAATAAAAAATGTCACCGGACTTCTCCTTAAATGAACATGATAAACTTTGGTACAAATATATAAAAGGGGTTTTCAATCTAATTCTTTTTACTTTAGCTTTTTACAGTCTTGTTAAGAATAGGAAGTAAATATTCATGCAGTAATTAACGTCATGCTAAATTTTATAATTGTTAAGATTCCTGTGTACATGTGAAAATGTAGTACAGGTGCGACTGTATGCCCTGCTGTTTACCCCAGAGGTGCCGTGGTGGTTTTATGTAATTTTATTGTCATGCACATTTAACAGTCCATTACATCTGAGTACAGTAAAAAGCGAGAGCATACGCCATAAATTCTAAGTGTTTTTCAACAAGCATGTGTCAACATCATAAACGAGAGGACTCCAAACATTTACAAAAAAAAAGAGAGAAAGTAACGGGAGATATGACTGAACGTGAGACATGATAAAAGCCAGCAAAGGATACTATTTTATTGTAAGAGCTATACTAGGTTATTTATATCGGGATTTTTTGTTGCTTTTGATCAAGAAATTATGTTTTTAAAAACATAAAAAAATTTGCTTTTTATTTCTTTATGCAACCAAGAATTAAGGTATAAATTCATCAGTAAACAGGAATTCAGTTCAGAGTAAGAAACAACAAAACATATTTCCTTCAGGCTATGTTCACCCACTGTAAAAGACTGTGTTTTAAACTGACATTTTTCCATAGACTTTAAAAAGGGTAGTCTCTGAAGATTCTTTTTTTCTTTCACATCAAGCGGTGTCAGAAAGTTATATGGATTTTAAATTCACTTTTATTTAAAAATGTCAAGCCTTCCAGTACTTATCAGCTGCTGTATGCCCTGCAGGAAGTGGTGTTTTCTTTCTATTCTGACGCAGTGCTCTCTGCTGCCTCCTCTGTTTACGTCAGGAACTGTCCAGAGCAGGAGAGGTTTTCTGTGGGGATTTTCTGCTGCTCTGGACAGTTCCTGACATGGACAGAGATGTCAGCAAAGAGCATTGAGTCAGATTGGAAAAAATATACCACTTCCTGCAGGACATACAGCAGCTGAAAAGTATTGGAAGACCGGAGATTTTTAAGTAGAGGTAAATTTAAAATCTGTATAACTTTCTGACACCAGTTGATTCAAAAACATTTCCCCCTACTCTGGAGAACCACTATGAGGAAACACATTATTGGATTCAAACTATGGCTGTGTTATATACCTATTTTACTGTAGCTTTTACGTTATTGTTTATGAACATAGCCTCAAGGAACAATGTGCTCTACCTCTATGTTTTTTTTTTCTCCTGCTGGATACACAGTATATGAAAATCGGATAAATAATGTGCACAGACTGTTTGGCAAAGTTTATCAGCTTTATATCAAGCTCAGAGCTGTAGACTTTATACACTATCTTATAGTAAGACAAAGCCAATGATACCTTTGTCTTAGCCAATTTGTCTTAGTTTTCCTGCTGAGCTTGGTGCTGGAAGCCCTGCATATCGATCAGTCAAAGCAGGATTGCTGTGGTGTCAAGAATGTGATAAATTTATATTTGGCTGTTGCAGCCAAAAGCAATAGAATGCAGAGCCGGGATGAGGGCCCTTACAGTGCAGACCCCGGCCGGCACCAAAAGCAGGGACCACCCCTCCATGACAACGTCACGGGGGGCAATCTCCCCACTAGACAACAGGGATGAGGCTGCAGTAAGTCTTCAGATGCAGCTGCATCTGAAGACTTAATTAGCGGACACAGCAATCGGACCGTGCCCGCTAATAGCCGCGGTCCCGGGCTACATGCCGCACCTAGGACCGCGGCGGTTCACAGCGGGGTTGCCGCCAGGCTCCGCTCTGAACTCCCCCACCCGCGCGAGGATGTACAGTTACGCCCTTGTGCGGGAAGGGGTTAAAGTGTCACTGTCGCTTAATTTCTTTCTTTTTTTGCAGAAATCAATAGTACAGGCGATTTTAAGAAACTTTGTAATTGGGTTTATTAGCCGAAAAATGCATTTTTATCATGAAAAAGCCGTTTGAAGCTCTCCCCCCTGTCTTCATAGTTCTCTTATGAAGAGGGGAGGGAGATGAGGTACAAAAACAGGACAACAAAGAGTTTATTTACAGCTACATCACAGGCTCTCTCCTCTTAAATCAGCACTGACCTCTCTGACCTCTGAATACCGGCTTTCACACAGGTCCTGCTGTGTAATCCTTTGTTCTCTGCTCTCTGCTGGCAACTAATCTACCTCCTCCCCCCTCCCCTCTCCATACAACAGACAGGGCCCGACTGATTTCCTGATAATGAGCAGTGAATGAGAGAGAGGGGGGGGGGGACCTAGGGAAAGGCTTTGTGAATGCAGATAATGGCATATTTGCCTAATAAACCCAACTACAAAGTTTCTTAATATCACCTGGACTATTGATTTCTGCCCCCCAAAAAATACGACAGTGACACTTTAATGTAGTGATGTAGTGGAGCTGTCTTCAGTAATGAGTCAGATAGAGCAGGAGTGAAGGGCATATTCAAAGTTTTTTTTTTTAAAGTGGCAGTAACGCCCATTGCTAAAGCAGAGTAGTAGAAGGCCGTGAATTGGAGGCAGGGGTGAGCTATTTCTCATTTAGCCTGGATACAATATTGTGCATAACAGGATGTCCCACAATGAGACATCTCCAATTATACCGCCAAGTCCCAAACTTTTCTTAAATGACTCTAATTACCAGCGTGAAAGCTAGAAACATGTAAATGGGACACTCTATCCACCGATGTATACAGAAAACCTGTTCTAGCAATGTTATCTGCCAAAAAGGCCTCAGTATTCATCATGAGATAACTAGCCATTGCTTTCTTCCTAACACAACTGTTGAAAAGCCCCAGCTGTAAATGAGTGCAGAAGTGATGCCCTTACACAAACTCATGTAAACATACATTAGAAGTGAAATCCAATATGCCACCCACGGTCACATTGTTACAACAATCGGGGAACGCTTCCCACTTCCAGTTTCCATGTGTTTTTACACGTGAATTAGAGACAATTATACGCTTGTTCTTAGATTGCTGGATCGCTAGTTACTGTAAATAAAAGTTTAATGCAAACTACGCTAACTATACGTTGCGAACTGTAACAAGAACAAACCGGCCATTTGGCAAGTAGAGCCGAGCAGAAATAATGTTTAAACATTTATTATGGGGCCAGTAAAGCAGGTTTAGCTGTTTTGGTTCCATTTTACACTATTTTTTCTTTGCTTTTAGTTGCCAACAGCCTGATCTGCATTTGTATTAGAAAACTGGGTCTAGATTCCTGTGGTTATAAAGAGATATCAGCGCTGTTTTATTATTGAGTTCTGTTGCGGGTGCATCCGTGCACGCCCGTATCAGAACTTCCCACTGCACACAATAGGGCGTGAGGCCGGAGCCGCACGCTCCATTGTGTGAACTGACAGTTTCTCGCAGAGCCGCTATGGATCCCGACCATAGTGTATACCATTTGTATACACTCCGGCCAGGATTCCTTCAGCCTGCAGCACTACCTAAGTACCGCAGAAATCACAGCCGTTGTAACAACGGCCGTGATTTCTGCGGAAACTTAAGTAGTGTGAACATAGCTTCCGTCTAAATATGGCTACCACCAGTCTCCTCCTCTTACACAGTTAGGCTAAGTTTGCAAATGGCAAAACAGTGGCAGTTCTGTGACACGGCCATGTCACAGAACGGCCGCTGTCTGAGATGTTCAACCTGGCTGTACTGCAGTATCGGCCAGGTAAACAACACTATAACTTTATTGGAATGCGGGCACATTCGGATGTGTCCGCACTCCATTTAGCCATAGCATACTGTGCAATGTAAAGTACGGCCGGGAGCCGCACTTTACATTGTGTGCACAGTCTATTTCATGCAGCCACTGTTCACTGAATAGCAGCCACACAAAATAGACATGTCAGTTTTCTGTGTGGCCGCGTGGAATCCGAGCTGTAGTGTATACAGTGTGTATACACTATGGCCAGGATTCCATAGGGGTTAATGCGATCGGCTGCTGCAATTAAACATTTCAAACTTGGCCTTAAAGGGACAAACTAGGCTTAGAATAACATGCCTGCTCTTGTCTCCAGTTTGGGTAAGGTTTTGCAATTAATCTCTATTTACTTGCAAAATCACATCCAAACTGGGTCTTTTAGGACCATATTTACCACTAGGAACCTGAGGGCCTGTACCTAGGGTGGCAGTGTTGTGTCGAGAAGGGCAGTATGTAAGTAAGACAAAAAAAAAAAGTTATTTTGAAAAAAAAAATAAAAAATTCCAATACATGTAGAATCACCCTAGTGAAGTATATCCAGTCCAAGTGCTTAGGAGAGCATGAGCTGTAAATACCTGATATAGTATAATGTAAAGTTATATGTAAACTAAAGTATCTTTCGCTTCACTAGAAAGACTAAACAGTTTATTTTATTCAACTCATGGAAAAAAAAAAAGCAATCCAGCAACAACACATTTAAAGTGTTTTCTGTCGGCTAGATATACCTTCTATATATAACACTTGTGATTACGCCTGATGTAATGTGGTGTTTTCTCTATGACATATCAGTATCGGATTGCCCACATCCTTAGTCACACTCCTGAGCATATGCAACAAGGTGTTCTGTTAATGCCTTACCACAAAACAGCATCACCTCCATGTGCAAGGAGCCTACGCATCACTAGATTTGTATATGTACAGCCCTGTAGGCATTAGAATGCTCTGATTTAAAAAAAAAAAAAATAAAAAATAAAAAAAATATATATATATACATATATATATATATATATATATATATATATATATAATTGAATTTGACATATTGATTGAGTTCTTAGAGGTTTATTTGGGTTCTTGGGCCACTTCTATGGATATGATGTCACAGGAAGGGGTGGGGCTTCCCGATTACAGCGCACTGCTGAAACAGGAAGTAAGAGCAGTATATTAAGGCTGGAGACAGAAGCAGTGTCTATGTTCTTGAGCAGAGGGACCAATGGTACAGCATAGGATTGAGGCTATTTACATGGGACTGCAAGTAAGAGGAGGCTGATAAGGAAGGTGACAAGGAAGGTGCTATTTACTTAGGTCTGTATATAGGAGGAGGCTAAGAAGACAGGTGGGGTGCCTCTTACATGGGATTATATATTGGAGGCAGCTAAGGTGAGGGATATTAGGTTATGTTCACATAAGGTTTTGAGGACTAGTCAATTAGCGCCTGTGTTCAGTCCATTTTTTCAAACATAAACATTAATTCTGCAAGACTCAATAGTGTTGCAGACAAAGCCATTGAGTCCTGCAAAGTTAACATATATACAGTGGTACCTTGGGTTATGAGTAACTTTGATTAAGAGCGTTTTGCAAGAAGAGCTCACAGTTTTTCAAAATTGTGACTTGGTTTAAGAGCATGCTTTAGTTTAAGAGCTCCCTGTACTGGGTGGGGTGGAGGAGGGGCATGGTCTGTATAGCGGGGTCTACTGCATTGTACTCTGACCCACCTTCCAAATCATAGCAGATTGTGGGAGTTTCTTAGTTATATTTTTTGTATCATGCTTCCAAGTACTTTGGTGTTGGCCGTTGTAGGCCTTTGTTTTCTGATGGCCTATGTTGGGCTCTGTTTAAATATTGGAAAATTAATAGAATTCTTTGAAAACCAAATCATAGCAAACCCACTCCAGGCTGGGGCTCACATCAGGGGACAGAACTGTGGAGGTAATCTCTTCATGGCTGTAACCCCTCTCTCCCCAGACAGAGAGCGCTGCATTATGTGCCCACATCTGCCCTGCTTATTCCCTTATGCTCCCTGCAGACTCTATCAGTGTTTTCCATCCTCTCCATTCCTGCTAAAATGTTCCTGCACTTACACTTATGTTCTGTCACTGTCCTCCTGCACAGCTGTGTGATTCTCACTTCCTGATTGGTCCATGCTGAACACACACCCCTTCCCCATTGCTGTCATGTGACCACACAGACCTCTGACAGCAGCCCTGCTTCTCTATTCTAGCCTGTTGTACTACGCTACTGCATTATGGGGATCTGTGGTTCCATCCTGTATCTACAAACTGCTGCTGTTTCTTTAGGTTTATGCACTTACTATACATTATATACCACATGCTGATTGCTATACTGTACAGTAACTTATATATCACATTCTGCTGTTTCTCATTGTTTGTTTTATGTGTTCTATGTGTTATTCAAAATAAAAAAAATCATTATTTTTCTACAAATTAGTGATTTCTAATGGGAAAATTTGCTTAGGTATAAGAGATGATTTTGATTACAAGCACGGTCCCGGAACGAATTATGCTCGTAATCCAAGGCACCACTGTATATTCATAAATTGGACTGAATACAGTCACTAATAGATTCTGTCAGTCCATTGGTAAGTGTAATCGACCCCAATTTAATTCTAATAATTATTTCTGCCATTACAATTGGGCTGCAGCTATGTATTACAGCCATTGCCTTGCTCCTGATTGTATAATCACATTGGTAGTGCCACACAATCAGTATGGGCACCAACCCGCTAATGTGAAAGAAAAAAAGAAAGAGATGTACCTGATGGTACATTTGCCTTAAAGGACACCTGTCACCCCCGTGCCGGGGTGACAGGCTCCCGACCCTCTGTTAGATCCCCCTATACTCACGTGATCCCGCCGGATCCCGCTTCCTGAGCCGGTTGGGTCACGAAGATATCAGCGCCCGAAGCCCGGCGTGCGCCCTGACCGCAGAGTCAGATGCCCATATAGAATGAATGGGGAGTCCGATGCTCCGTCATTCTCTATGGGCATCGGACTCATCTCTCAGCGCACGCGCCGGGCTTCGGGCGCTGATATCTCCGTGACCCGACCGGCTCAGGAAGCGGGATCACGTGAGTATAGGGGGATCTAACAGGGGGTCGGGAGCCTTTCACCCCGGCACGGGGGGTGACAGGTCCTCTTTAAGGAATTACTTCGTACTTTGTACGAGAAGTACCAGCGGATTCCATCGCTCATACCCGCTCACGACCACATGCATCTCAGCCCTGCCATAGACACCATTCTATGGGCAGGTGAATTCCGCATTCTGCCGAAAGAACTGACGTTTCGATTCATGGAACGTGTATCAGCCCAGCCATAGAATGGTGTCTATGGCACATGCGGATATGCGCGCCGCGAATGGGTGCGAGCGACGGCATCCACCGAAACTTATCTGCACGGATTCCGTAGTGTGAATCAACCCTAAGAGAGAGTAAAAAACCAGGCCGCATTGTATTTAATCCCTTCTTACGGACTGACCAACCACAGAGGTGGAGGCAATGTATTTTAATAGGACACATAGGAGGGCGCGTTGGAAGGAATGTTTGTATTATTGAATGTCGCAGCTTGTAATGCTACTAACAGGATTTCCATGCTTTTAGTCCATGTGCAGAGGGATCAGTCATGTGTAATTTCTGATGAGCTAACACTTTTCTGATATTCTTTCACTCTTCCAGCTTTCTCCATCTCCAGCGAGAATAGCCAAGTGGTGATGATTGGCATCTCGGCGGCGATAGTCATTATCCTGCTCACCGTGGTTGTTTACGTCCTTATTGGAAGGTGAGTTCTCTCTCTTCTTCCTAACGTTTTCATCTGTGCAAATATACGGACGCTAGAGTCATCACAGTAAAGAGGATACACACTATCTGGCTGAGTGTTGCTATTAATCTTTACTGCATGTAATCTATGGGTGTTGCTGGTATTCGGCGCAGGGTAGATTAGGTTAATAAACTAGAATATTCACATGTCAGCATGTTCTATCCAAGTGATAATTTACAAAGAAACGAATTCAAAAGTGTCAATCAGTATGCAGTGGCCAACAACATAGAACGTTAATGTCTCTATAGGTTAGATTGGTTGTTCAACATTACTCTCTTCTGCCATGCTCTTCTGAGGCATGGAAATGCTAAAGCAACCATCTGATGCCAACAGGTATATTTTATTAGGGGTGACACTTATGAAACTGATTACTAAACTTTGGTTATTGTTGTAAGTTTAGACTTGCTATTTTATAGCAAAAATAAATAACTAAATAGTAAAGTTTTAAAAAATATACAATAAATCCTCTATAGTTAATACCGTTCTTAACTTTTTAACTGTACGTCCTGATGCAGGAGGTGGGTTAAGAGAGGGGTCGCTCTGATCCGCCGCAATCCCGAGTGCTATCTGTAGCCTTAGACCGCGGCTATTAGTGGGCGTGGTCCAATCGCCCCACCCACTAATTATTCATTTAGATGCAGCTGTCAAAACTGACAGCTGCATTTAGATGTATTATGTCCCTCTTTCCCTGGTGTCTAGTGGGGGGATCTCCCCCCGTGATGCGATCGCAGAGGGGAGATCCCTCCTCCTTAACGGGCCAGGGCTTAGCATCACACTGACGCTGATCCCGGCTCGGCAATTAATGTGTCTGGTCTGCAGCAGACCAGAGTAATACAGCAATGATCTAATCTATCATTGCTGTATTAAGTATACTGCAGTGATCTCTATGGGAGATCACTGCAGTGATACTAAAAGTCCCACAGGGGAACTAAAAGTTAAAGTATACTGAAGGAAAAAAAAAATTGTGTTTCCCCTCCCCTAATAAAAGTTTGAATCACCCCCCTTTTCCCATTATAAATAACAATAAATAAATAAACAAACATATTTGTATCATTGGATCAACTCTTTACTATAGAAATATTATTATTAAATAATTTATATATTTATAAAGCGCCCTTACTTCCAGAACATAGAAGATTGATGGCAAAACCCCACCACCACCACCCCCGGTCCATCTAGTCTGCCTTTTTAGTATTCCCCTTATTATTATCTTAAGACAGATATATGTTTATCCCAAACAGGTTTACATTCAGTTACTGTGGATTTATCAACCACATCTGCTGGAAGTTTGTTCCAAGCATCTACTACTACTTGTGTTGTTTCTGACCTTTCTCTAAACACAACCTCTGACTGTGTCCTCTTGTTCTTTTTATTTTTATTAACAATTCAACCTTATTTAGTCCATAACCATATTTACCGGTTTTGATTATGTCCCCTTTTCCCTTTATTCCTCCAGAGTATAAAGATTTAAGGCCCTATTAACCCAAATGGTTTTCGTCCATACTTGGCCAATTACTGACTGTTCCAGACGATAATCGTTTGGTGTAATAGAACATGTTAAGAGATCATCATCAGCCAACATGCACAATGTCTGCTGATCATGGTCTTTCAACAAGGCCAGATCATGTCAGCGACAGTATGCTGCTTGTCACTTTGTGCGATAGGAATGCCGGCAGCAGCCTCGCTGACTACAATGGGCAGGCTGGATGATCCTTAGATAATCTGGGCTGCCCATTGAAGTCAGCAAGGTCTGCTGCCGGCATTTGTTCTTCAGCCCCTCCCCCTGCTCCCGGTGGCCCTTCCCGCTCACTGTCTATTCACATAATAGCAGAGAAAGCAAGCGGGGAATGAGGGGCAAGCAAGTGCTCAATATCAGGCCTTGTAATACAACCTTAAGATCCTGAAGGCTTTTCTGACTTTCCTGGTTTAATGCTTCAGGCTATCCAGCATGTTTGTACCTGTTCTATTTTATCATTATCTTTTTATAAGTGAGGTCTCCCTCTCCCTACTGGTTATACCTCTAACTATACAGCCCAACATACCATTGTGTGTATATATAGCCTTCCCTATAGCTTTCCCTACCGCCTGGTAGCACTAGTGACTCATTTTTTAAACAGTCCCTTTAAGCTCGTACACATTTTGGATTAATTCATAAGCTATACATTTTATGTCAAGGTTGCAACTGGATCTCTTCTTCGGAGATTGGGAAAAACATACAGTTAGGTGAATTGCTGCAGAATCTGTGTGCGCTTTACAAATAAATAAATAAAAAATTAAATAAATAAAAAAAAAATAATAAAAACTTTTCTTAAAACATGATGCAACGCTATCGTTGTACAGACTTCCATTATAGCCATATTGCACAAGCCTAATATCTTGGACAGAATAACCCTAAAATATCAGGTTGACTATTGATATCTGACCTGTGGCTTTCTTGTTATTTAAAAACTACAACTCCCATTATGTCTTGACAGCCATTGGCTTTCAGGGCGTATAGGGAGTAGTTGTTATACAACAACAGGAGAGCCATTGGTTGGAGATCACTGGGATAGACGTAACAAAGTCACGTACTCATTTTCTCCAGTAACATAAGCTGTATACAGAGCTGGTAGCACGCCATAAACGAGAAAACAATAGAAACAATAAAATACCGTTGTTGATTTGTTTTATTTCCCACCTTTTTGTCATTAGTTTTTCCTGTTAACATAATCATGTCGTGTTTTCCTGGTACTTTGCGAGCTGTTTGCTGTTTTCTCTAGCTGTATTTCACACCTTATTAAATAAGATTGCCTGAGATTTGACCTGTGTATGGCTGATTAAGTTTACTATCTCATGCGCAATGTTATTTCTATTAAAGCCAGGTGTGACATCTTAGGCACTTATGAGAACCCTGGGCCGTACCGGCTGATTATGTGTAAACTACGCTATGCAAGTGGCTTTTCAAGCCCTGTAGGATTAGATTTCATAGCCACATGGAGCTGACGTTTCCCCTGTGTTTCTATTAAAATGTTCAAGATCTCATACTTCAAATTTGTCAAGCTCAATGCACACGTGTTTTTCCTGTAGATTAATGCTACAGTTTAGATTTGAAGGTCTTTCGCTCTTTGATGTATACTTTCTAAGAGTAGTTACCTGAATTGCTATTTTGGGTTTTGGATTGCCTGATATAAATTTTATGCGCTTGATTTTCTTGGTCTTTTCCCAAGAGGCTGGCGCATAGACTTAGATAGGGAGAACATATGAGATCATCATAACTCATCCCATCTCGGCATGCTGGATACATAACGGGGAGCCATCTATGCAGATTGACCTCAATGGTAACAACCAGCTTCCCCAAAGTGTCTCTGCCAGTAATATTGTAGTCTTGCATCCTCGCACTTTACAGCTGAATGTGTTTAAAGTCACAAGTGTTAGATCCCCAGGTAACTGACCTGCGAATTAAACTACATAGCCCCGATTATAGGGAGCAAACTTAGCAATCTGACTCTTGCTGCCTGATATATTGCTGTTTATTTCTGCTGGGACCTATGGAGGAGTTGATGAATTAATGTGTTCAGCTGTATTTCTCCTGTGGTCAGTCAGTCAAAAGCCTCACACGTATAGGAGAGCCGTGTGCATGAAGCCTGGGCAGCATAGGATTGATACTCCTCTCCAGTCTCCATGTACGGCCACACAGGCTCTGCGGAGTGAACTATTATGGAGGTATTCTAACTGTACTGTATGGATTGTATTTGTTGGATTCTAACGTGTCCGCAAATATAAGTGTCGCGGAGCCAAAACACACCTTGTATTCGGAGAACTAATAAGCAGGTTATGACTCTATCACATAGTATAAATGGTTGTTCATTTTTCAATTAAATTTGATGAGTACTATTCCTGGCCATTATATAATGTGTATATGGTATTTTCCACTAGTTTTTCTCTCTGATTTTCAGCTTTCCCTTAGATAGTGGGTGGAGCCTAGCGTCTATGAAGTGAAGAGCAATATATTTATTTTATACGGAAGGGTATATATACATTACTTGCCTTTTTGCCATACTCAGCAGCCTGACCAGAGAGGGATAGTATGCACAATGTTTGCACTGCGGAATCTGTTGGTGCTATACAATTATTATTATTATTATTATTATTATTATTATTATTATTATTATTATTATTATTATTATTATTATTATTATGTTATAAATTATTATTATTTATTGTTATTGATCAGTTCAGTAGCCATAACCTGTAGTCTATTAAGCCTAGTAAGAACTATATTAAGTAGTGATGTATCTATATGAACATGTGAAATGTGAATAAAATGTTATCAATATTGGACCAGTAGTTATTAGAACCAAGAGTCAACTGGCAGCGCTGTACCGTTGGATGTTGTACCAAGCGAATGGCTTCATTTTGGTCTTCAGGAGACCCAGGGGTGGCTTAGTTCTGGAAAACTCTAAAACTTTAGAGCTGGGATGGTAAACCTTCACCCTCCAGCTCCAAAACTACAATTCCCATCATGTCTCGACAACTGAAGATAAGGCTTTGGCTGTCCAAGCATAAAGCAAATTGATGTTTTGCAACAGCTGGATGGCCGAAGGTTCCTCATCCCTGCTCTAGGGCAACACACAAGATCAATAAGGTTATCCATGTTTTAAAAAAGTTTTAAAAGGCCTAATATGCATTAAAATAACAACAATAACATCACTTGACCACCACAACCACTCAGCGGCATCAGAGGTCATGGGTCGTACTACTGCCAACACTGAGCAGTGATGCCAGGGAAACGACCTGTAACCTCTGCAGGGGTTATATGACATCCACAGAAGGAAGACTGGGGTGCCAAAGGATGCTTTTGGAGCCTTTTTAAAACTTTTTTTTTTAATTAAAACGTAACTAAAATTGTAAAACTACTGTCATATCGTAACTTTAAAATAACTTTCTCGTATCACTAGCAACTTTTACCACCGGGGAATAACTGTAGAGAAAGTTCCGTAAATGATAAAAAGTAACAATAAATATAGATGTCATAAATAAGTGTAGACTCATAAATATTATAACTGTGATTACTTCATTGTTTTATGTCCTTATTCCCAGTATAGGTGAATAGAATTACAGTAGCTTTTCCCCGTACTCAATCTTTTGCCTTTTTTGTGCATGTAGAAGGTAAAGAACAGTAAAAGTAATAAACTTTGCAGTTTTTGGCCATTGCTTATCCAGCTCTTAATAGGCCTCCCCTGCCACTTAATGACCCGCTGCCACTTACACAGCAGAGCCGGTCCCTGAACAATACGTTTGCTATCTTATCACAAGGTAAATATGTTTTCCTGCATCATTGAGGAAATGAATGTTTGTGTTTGCTCTTGTAGGTTCTGTGGATACAATAAATCAGTGCACAGTCCCGATGAAAAAAGACTTCACTTTGGAAATGGTCACTGTAAGTAATGTGATTTATAAGTTCCATTTAACGGTGATTATGTTGGGAACAATGTACTCACATTTGTATTCCCTTTGCTGTAGCTCGATGCCGCATACAAACAGGCTTGTGAACCAACATAGCACTCTAGGCTTACACTATACAACATATGACACCTATTGGTAACTTCACTTACTGCAGTGCTGTGCCATACGCTTAATATTAGGAGCATTACAAAGTTTATAAACAACACTTGAATTAATTCTATGTTGGTGTTTAAAGGATAGAATTTCCAATAAAGGGTTAAGGGTATATTATTATTATTATTATTATTATTATTATTATTATTATTATTATTATTATTATTATTATTATTATTATTAGGTATGTTATTATTATTATTATTATTATTATTATTATTATTATTATTATTCATGTGTTAGTACTAGAACATTATAACCCACTATCACTATTAGAACTCGCTTGGTAGTGCTTGCTAAACTAAAGGAGTAGTGCATTATACAGTATATGAAAATATTAACTGTTTTGTGTTATGGATACACCATTAGGCTAGGTTCCCACAATGTAAAAACAACGACCGCATTTCATAACAACCGCCGTTGTTGTCGCAAACAACATTGTTGCAAACTACGGCTGTTTCTCAATTATTATTCTCAGTTATTATGAAATACAGCCGTTGTTTTTACATAGTGTGAACCTAGCTTTATACCTCATCCTATAAATTATAAGTTGAATATGTGTATATATATATATATATATATATATATATATATATATATGTTTTGTTGGATCATACTGTCATTGACAATCTAGTAAGTTTAAATCCACGATGATTTAATCTATTACTATTTCGAATGAGTTTTACGTAGTTTCCCTCTGAAGCGTTATCTTCATCTGGGCGTCCACCGATTGCATTTAGCAGTTTATCGATATCACTACATTAAATCAGGACTCGGCTTTGTAGTTGATTCATCAGGTTAAAGTTTCAGTTGGCCCAGCTGTAGAATATACAGTGTTCCCTCTCGAGTTAAAATGTTAATTTGTTCTGGGACGACCAATGTAACTTAAATATTTTGTAACTCTAGACTAAAGCTCTCAGGAACACTGGTAATTTACTTTTAAACACCCAACCCCCCCACCCCACCTCCACCCCAAAAAAAAAAAAAAACAATAATAAAAATGAATAAAACAAGTCTTTACATAAAAAGTCAGAAAAAGCTAGAAAATCACATGATAAGGGCAGAAGCATTTTCAGGGAAGTGGAGCCATCATCAAAGGAGTGATTTGTGCTGGAACAAAATGCTAACACTCTTAGGGTGCTTTCACACACACCGGATCCGCAGCGGATTTTACAGTGCGGATTTAATGCTGTGTTCATTCATTTAGTCAAATCTGCTGCGGATCCGGTGTGTGTGTGAAGGCACCCTTAGGCTGATATTACATGGGATGATTTTCCCTGATTAACGATAAACGTTCCCAAACGACCACTATGATAAATGATCTTAAATGATTCACTCTATTACACAGGACAATGATTGTTACTAATGGTTGTTCTTGCGCTCGTCCTTTCCTGGCTGATAGACCAGGGAACGACGTGTTATTACACGAATGATGTTCAAATGAGTTGCGAACGATCAACAATGAAAATAGGTCCAGATTCCATCAAACGATCAACGATTTCTCGTTGGTTGTTTAATCGTTGCCTGCTATTACACGAAACGATTTTAGTTTACATCCGAACAATCTAACAATTTTTCGAATGATAATCGTCCCGTGTTATACGGCCCTTAGATAGCTGTTTGGACAAGAAGATACGTGGTACCTTCCATATATCTGTCTGTACTTCCAGAACATAAAAC